>NW_027100924.1:1864902-1877402 GCF_029633855.1 Hoplias malabaricus
CCGAGTAACGTGTGGAGCGATCAAAGGAACCATAACTGATTTAATGAGCCATTCGCAGTTTCACTGTACCGACCGTGTGCACTTAGACCTGCATGGCTTAATCTTTGAGACAAGCATATGTTACTGGCAGGATCAACCAGGTAGCTGCACCGTGGGAAAAGGGGGTGAAACGTCACTCCCCGCCACGTGGGTCGGCCCTACCGAGACCCTTTTCGGGGCCCCGGGTCGGGCGCGGCCGCTCTCGGTGCGTTTGTTCGGAGCAGCACTCCTTTCGGATCTGCTGTCCCGACAGAGGAGAACCAGGAAATGTCGATTCGTGGGGCACGCTGGCAAACAGGAGTGGGGCCACGAGTTCAGATGCAGAGCCCCGGACATCGCTGTGCCTGCGGCCACCGTTTTCGGACTGTCTCAGCGTAGGGGACTGGCCGCCTAAGTCTCCCAAAGATAGGTACGGGAAGGGTAAACAAAACCCATCCCTGGAAGCTGACCCGCAGCATGGGGTAGGATCCCTCTGCTTCTTTTTATGAAGCCTGGCAGGTGCCTACCCAAGGCGGGTCTGGTTTTCCGGTAGAGCAGCATCTCCACGTCGGTTGTCATCGTTCAGACACCTTCATTTCGTACTGCCCTCTGAAATCCTGACGGCCCCGCACTGGAAACGCCCATGCCCACGTTGTGCTCGGCCCGCCCGAAATAACCTCCTATGCAGAAGGGGTGCGACATGCCTGGGATCCTCTCTGACGTTGACGAGGGTCCAAGATTTCTTAACATGACATTCCTTAGCATAGAGGCGCTTGTACAAGTGTCCTTGTACCGCCCACTGGAGTTCCTGGCAATACGAAGAGGACGGAGATAAAAGGGAGATGACGAGGCACCAATAAGGGAATGTTTGGGTTGATGGAACGAGACATGATCTAATAATGGTGTACGTGACTGGGGTCCTATATATGGCTTGGATTTGTTCAATAAATTCAAGAGATAAGAGAGAATCTTTGACTGTCTGTCTTATTCCTCTCTTCTCCTCAAAGAATTCTTTGAGCGTCGATCTTTCTTCCTGGTGATACTTAATCATTAATTTTAAGTTTGCCATAATAATTAACATTCCCTAATCAGAAGCCCTGGATGAACAGAGAGGTTCGCACTCTGCTCAAAGCCAGAGATGCTGCCTTCAGATCAGGATGCAGGGAAGCATACAGCTTGGTCAGAGCTAACCTGAGGAGAGGAATAGCTATAGCCAAGCACTGCTACAAACGCCGGTCCTGATTCACAAAAAAAACAAAAGCAGATGCACATAAATGGAAAAACCTAATGCGTACAAAAGAAGGGCAAAAAACAAGACTGGTGGTCTGAGATTTCTTACCATGGCATCCCTCAGCATAGAAGCGCTCAGGGTACGAGCGTCCTTTGTACCGCCCACTGGAGTTCCTGGCAATATGAAGAGACTAATAGCTATAGCCAAGCACTGCTACAAATGCCGGATTGAGGAGCACTTTACCTCCTCTGACCCTCGGTGTACGTGGCAGGGAATACACGCCCTGACTGACTATAAACCAACTAGCTTTGTTCCATTTACCAACAGTGCTTCACTCCCTGATAAGCTGAACAACTTTTACGCTCGTTTCGACCAGATGATAATGATATCTTCAATAAACGATCCTCCACCGATGACAACCCACTTGTACTTTCCACTTCGGACGTCAGTCGCATGCTGAGTAGAGTGAATGCACGGAAGGCAGCTGGCCCTGATGGTGTACCTGGCCGTGTGCTGAGTGCTTGTGCTGTGGAACTTGCGGGTGTCTTCGCTCTCAACAGAACTACACACTGCATAACCCACCTCAATAATTTCCAAGTGCTTTAAAAGACTAGTTCTTTCTCACTTGAAATCCTGCCTGCCTGCTACGCTGGACCCACACCAGTTTGCTTATCGTTGCAACAGATCCACCGAGGACGCTATCTCAACAGCACTACACACTGCACTAACCCACCTCGCTTGGAAGCATAAGGAAGCATAAAGTAATCTAAATCTCCCTGGTAGGCGGCTGCGTCGACCTTGGACCTCAGAAAATAAAGTGGACCCACACCAGCAGATGACATGGGACACCAAACCGCCACTGACTGTGGAAACTTTACAGGGTAGCTCGAACAATGTGGATTCCGTGCCTCTCCTCTCTTCCTCCAGATTCTGGGACCTTGATTTCTATAGGAAATGGTCCTTGGTCTTCCAGGACCAAGATGGCATCGCGATCACACTGCGAGGCTCAGCGTCTTACCGGTTTTAGTGATGTTATACTTCTGTACTTAGCTATCTCCAGTTTTCTTGCGCAAATAACTCTTGCGAACTACAGTTACGACAGACAGACACTTTTGGAAATTAACATTCACTGCACAAACACCGGATTCAGCATCGGTTGGACTTTAACCAGCTTCAAAACAACACCCCTCCCCCATCTTGGACTTTCCGATCATCTTTCTTTGTTCCTGCTTCCCAAATACACTCCAGTCATGCAGAGGATTAAGCCTTCAACCAGAACTGTAAAGTTCTGGATGGATGGGGCTGACTCCTTCCTTCAGCAACAGTTCCAGCACACCGACTGGAGTGAGTATGCTGCCCGAGCCTGCACAGGCTCACACATCCACTTGGACACCTACACTAACTCTGTCCTGAAATGCATCAACAAGCGCTCAGGGTACAAGCGTCCTCTGTACCGCCCACTGGAGTCCCTGGCAATATGAAGAGACTAATAGCTATAGCCAAGCACTGCTACAAACGACGGATTGAGGAGCACTTTACCTCCTCTGACCCTCGGCGTATGTGGCAGGGAATACACACCCTGACTGACTATAAACCAACTAGCTTTGTTCCATCTACCAACAGTGCTTCACTCCCTGATGAGCTGAACAACTTCTACGCTCGTTTCGACCAGATGATATTGATATCTTCAATAAACGATCCTCCACCGACGACAACCCACTTGTACTTTCCAATTCGGACGTCAGTCACATGCTGAGCAGAGTGAATGCACAGAAGGCAGCTTGCCCTGATGGTGTACCTGGCCGTGTGCTAAGAGCTTGTGCTGTGGAACTTGCGGGTGTCTTCGCTCACATCTTTAATGTTTCGCTTGCCCAGGCAGCTGTACCATCTATCTTTAAGTCAGCCATTATTGTGCCTGTGCCTAAGCATTCTACTGCTTCAGACTTTAATGACTTTCGACCTGTAGCACTCACCCCAATAATTTCCAAGTGCTTTAAAAGACTAGTTCTTTCTCACTTGAAATCCTGCCTGCCTGCTACGCTGGACCCACACCAGTTTGCTTATCGTTGCAACAGATCCACCGAGGACGCTATCTCAACAGCACTACACACTGCACTAACCCACCTCGCTTGGAAGCATAAAGTAATCTAAATCTCCCTGGTAGGCGGCTGCGTTGACCTTGGACCTCAGAAAATACAGTGGACCCACACCAGCAGATGACATGGGACCCCAAACCGCCACTGACTGTGGAAACTTTACAGGGTACCTCGAGCAATGTGGATTCCGTGCCTCTCCTCTCTTCCTCCAGATTCTGGGACCTTGATTTCTATAGGAAATGGTCCTTGGTCTCCCAGGACCAAGATGGCATCGCGATCACACTGCGAGGCTCAGCGTCTTACCAGTTTTAGTGATGTTATACTTCTGTACTTAGCTATCTCCAGTTTTCTTGCGCAAATAACTCTTGCGAACTACAGCTACAAGAGACAGACTCTTTTGGAAATTAACATTCACTGCACAAACACCGGATTCACGCAATCTTTGACTGTCTGTCTTATTCCTCTCTTCTCCTCAAAGAATTCTTTGAGCGTCAATCTTCCTTCCTGGTGATACTTAATCACTAATTTTAAGTTTGCCATAATAATTAACATTCCCTAATCAGAAGCCCTGGATGAACAGAGAGGTTCGCACTCTGCTCAAAGCCAGAGATGCTGCCTTCAGATCAGGACGCCGGGAAGCATACAGCTTGGTCAGAGCTAACCTGAGGAGAGGAATAGCTATAGCCAAGCACTGCTACAAACGCCGGTCCTGATTCACAAAAAAAACAAAAGCAGATGCACATAAATGGAAAAACCTAATGCGTACAAAAGAAGGGCAAAAAACAAGACTGGTGGTCTGAGATTTCTTACCATGGCATCCCTCAGCATAGAAGCGCTCAGGGTACGAGCGTCCTTTGTACCGCCCACTGGAGTTCCTGGCAATATGAAGAGACTAATAGCTATATCCAAGCACTGCTACAAACGCCGGATTGAGGAGCACTTTACCTCCTCTGACCCTCGGCGTATGTGGTAGGGAATACACACCCTGACTGACTATAAACCAACTAGCTTTGTTCCATGTACCAACAGTGCTTCACTCCCTGATGAGCTGAACAACTTTTACACTCGTTTCGACCAGATGATATTGATATCTTCAATAAACGATCCTCCACCGACGACAACCCACTTGTACTTTCCACTTCGGACGTCAGTCGCATGCTGAGCAGAGTGAATGCACGGAAGGCAGCTGGCCCTGATGGTGTACCTGGCCGTGTGCTAAGAGCTTGTGCTGTGGAACTTGCGGGTGTCTTCGCTCTCAACAGCACTACACACTGCACTAACCCACCCCGCTTGGAAGCATAAGGAAGCATAAAGTAATCTAAATCTCCCTGGTAGGCGGCTGCGTTGACCTTGGACCTCAGAAAATACAGTGGACCCACACCAGCAGATGACATGGGACCCCAAACCGCCACTTACTGTGGAAACTTTACAGGGTACCTCGAGCAATGTGGATTCCGTGCCTCTCCTCTCTTCCTCCAGATTCTGGGACCTTGATATCCATAGGAAATGGTCCTTGGTCTCCCAGGACCAAGATGGCGTCACGATCACACTGCGAGGCTCAGCGTCTTACCGGTTTTAGTGATGTTATACTTCTGTACTTAGCTATCTGCAGTTTTCTTGCGCAAATAACTCTTGCGAACTACAGTTACGACAGACAGACACTTTTGGAAATTAACATTCACTGCACAAACACCGGATTCAGCATTGGTTCGACTTTAACCAGCTTCAAAACAACACCCCACCCCCATCTTGGACTTTCCGATCATCTTTCTTTGTTCCTGCTTCCCAAATACACTCCAGTCATGCAGAGGATTAAGCCTTCAACCAGAACTGTAAAGTTCTGGATGGATGGGGCTGACTCCTTCCTTCAGCAACAGTTCCAGCACACCGACTGGAGTGAGTATGCTGCCCGAGCCTCCACAGGCTCACACATCCACTTGGACACCTACACTAACTCTGTCCTGAAACACATCAACAACTGTGTGGACTGACTTTGACTGTCTGTCTTATTCCTCTCTTCTCCTCAAAGAATTCTTTGAGCATCGATCTTTCTTCCTGGTGATACTTAATCATTAAATTTAAGTTTGCCATAACAATTAACATTCCCTATTCAAATGCCCTGGATAAACAGAGAGGTTCGCACATTGCTCAAAGCCAGAGATGCTGCCTTCAGATCAGGACGCCGGGAAGCATACAGCTTGGCCAGAGCTAACCTGAGGAGAGGAATAGCTATAGCCAAGCACTGCTACAAACGCCGGTCCTGATTTACAGAAAAAAGAAAAGCAGATGCACATAAATGGAGAAACCTAATGCATACAAAAGAAGGGCAAAAAACAAGACTGGTGGTCCGAGATTTCTTGGCATGGCATCCCTCAGCATAGAAGCGCTCAGGGTACAAGCGTCCTTTGTACCGCCCACTGGAGTTCCTGGCAATATGAAGAGACTAACAGCTATAGCCAAGCACTGCTACAAACTCTGGATTGAGGAGCACTTTACCTCCTCTGACCCTCGGCGTATGTGGCAGGGAATACACACCCTGACTGACACTGACACACCCATCTCAGTTACCTCCATCGTGTATATTTGTAATATTGTACTATAGTGAGAAAGGTTTATTCTATTTTATTTCACTCAGCATGTAGCCAGATAGGCTATTTACTTTGGTGCAGTTTATTATATAAAGTTTATGCACTTTATTAACAAGTTTTCCAGTGTCTGCAGTCATCTTTCTCTAAAACTCACACAAAGACATTATTTGAACTATAATTCCAAAACACCTCAAGTCTGCCTCCTTTGTACTAATTTTGGATTGTTTTCTCACTGATGATTTGTCAAAATAGCTAAAGTTCAGATTTTAAGTAAATTTGCCTTTTGAAAAACTGCCTCCTTTGTACTAATGTAGGATTGTTTTCACAGTGCAAAAAGTGGCATATTGATTAGTCAAAATAGCTCTGATATGTTGTAACCTTATTTTAAGTAGTTTTTGTCTTTTGAAAAACTGCCAATAGGTAAAGATATTTTTACATAAATTTATACAAAAAACAACCCTCAGCTACTTGTAAAAAGGACATTTTTACTTAAACATTTAAAAACCCAAGTAAAAGAATATTATCAGGACATTTTTTCTTGTTTTAAGTCAAAATATCTCACCCCATTGGCAAAGTGTTTTTCTTGACAAGTAAATATGACTCAAATTAAACTTAAATACTATTTTTGAGCAATTTTTACTTAACTGAATTTTTTATTTATATTTCTCAAGGTTTTTGTAGGTTTCACATCAAATAATACTGCATTAGATCAACAAATATAAACTAAAAAGCTTAAATAATTCTTTATTGTGTGTATTCTAAATAAACAAGTATTATTTCATTATATTTTTGAAAGATTATAATAATAATTATCAGCAGCTGAGAAAACTGCCAAAGTACCAAAATATTTTTTATTTGTTGAGACTGTTGCCCTAAACTAAACTCCTGAAAGTCTGTGCCTGCTGTGACTCTCAGAGCTTTGTCAGTCAACACAGTTCACACTATCACCCATCCCCCCGTTTTAGCACCTAGTAGTGGCTTAATGTACATAACAAAATGTGGCCTAATGGGTTGCAAATTACCCCAGCACTGCCATTTGGCAGCCTCTGGTAGAAAAAGGGGGTATATGAAAATCCTGATAGTTCTAGTGTTGACATTCTGACTGGTGTTCGCTCAGAAGCTTTTAAATTTTTCGCTTCCACCTTAAGTAATGCAGCAGTAACATTAGCTAACTTGAAAATTTGAAAGTAAGGCGTTCGGACAAGAGTTTCAGAAGGGCAGGCTGGCTCACTGTGGTTACGTGTTTGTCGGTTTACTGGCATTATACATATATCAAAGATAGTTGGAAACTTTGTGAAAGGACGTTTGTGTTGCCTTATCAAAGTAGCCAACACTTTAAAAATGTTAATGTCTATGGATGTTGGGCATGTTAAAAGTATTAAAAACATTACAAAACACTTCAACGAATGATAAATATATACGCCATCCCAATCCCAATATATTTGCCTGTAATGGAATATATTGGAATCGGGACGTTCCGGGAGCCACCTGGTGGATTGATGCAAAAGTGCGGGTAAAAGGCCCAAACTTTGAGGATTTTTAGCTCTCACCACGTGTGCCCAGGACCCGACCCCGGGCTCTGCAAAGTAAATCGTCTAGGGGGCGCCGCGCGCTAGGCCGATAAGGTCCACCAAGCGGCGTATCATATATGTGGATTGGGATGGTGTGGTACTACGAAGAGGTAAGCAACTGCTATTTTGTCCACTAAATGGCTTTTCGGAACTAAGACCCCACCACCACCTGTTAGGTCTAAATGGAATTGTGGACCCATTTGTGGCCACATACTTATATATGTTAAGATAGGATAAATCTCCTTCAAAATTATATTGAACAAAAAAATCTGAATTAAAAAAGGGCTTTTTTCAGCAGTAAATTCAGTGGTGGTTGAAGTGAGGGGTATATATATCTATGTTTGTGTGCGCTTTTAAACGTATTTATGTTTATATAAATATTATGTTTGTATAATGTTTATACAAAATCTCATAAACATTGTTCAGAACATTAAACACTGGAATTGTTTCCGTTATTTGGTAAGTTAAGGCTTTATGTTGTTTCAGCAATAACGCCATACACCAGTTGGTGGCAGTAAAGCATCATGATTCACGAAATACACAAACTTAACGTGTTAACACGTTCATAACGCGTCAATACCTTAACGTGTTAACACGAAATTATACGCTACGTGTCAACACGGAGAATCCAACACGTTTAGAGCATAATTTAAAACAAATGAAAAAAAAACAGAGGAATTCAAGTTTATAAAGTGTATTGGACTAAAAACAATAAGCTTGTAGCCTACTTAGTGTATACTCAAATACCTACATGCAAAATTGAGCCATGCTTTGGTACTGCGTTCTTATAATGTTTTTTGTGAATTGACTACACTCGGCTCAGAGTCACAGTCAGAAAACAGCGTTGGCCCACAGCAGGCTCAGTGTCACTTTTCTGAGTGTTCTTCGTCAGTAGTCATGGGGGTCCAGGTGTAAGGAATGTCGTTGGTCTCTAAGCGTATTGGATTTGACCATGTTTTTTATGAGATTTTGTATTAACATTATACATATATAAATACGTTTAAAAGCACACACACACACACACACACACACATATATATATATATATATATATATATATATATATATATATATATATATATATATATATATATATATAAACCCCTCACTTCAACCACCACTGAACTGCTGAAAAAGCCCTTTTTTAATTCAGAATTTTTTGTTCAATTTCATTTTGAAGGAGATTTATCCTCTCTTAATTTATATATAGAAGTAGATACACATAATTAAATAAAACATGAGTAACTTAATGTATCGTTAAACATACAATACGTTTACAGAAAGAGGAGGATCTGGAAAGTTAATTTCACCATGGGTTTGTATTGACACTGTATTGTTTAGCAGTATGCTATTAAAAGAATGCACATAATTTATCAATGTCAAATCTCAGTATGTGTCACACACATAGTGTGAGAGAATAGTGATGTTTGTTTGATATACAATTATGAAAAGCTTTAGAGCATGTTATGAATGAAGTTATATAATAATATGCATGTTTACAAATTTTAAGGTACTAAACACCAGAGGTTTTTTATTGTGAAAAATTAACTTCCAGTTGCTATGGGGATCAGCTTACTAATATTGCTGTCTTCACACTGCTCACGTAGGGCTCAACGTAGCCATAGGTCAGTGCTTCGCTCACTATGTTATGAATAATTCAGATGAAACGTAGGGACTACGTTCACAAAGGATTTATGTTTCGTGTCAGCTACAGTGTGTGATGTAAATCCAATCATGAATATGTAAGTAGGCCCGTATGGATTAGTTAAATGCTGTTTTAACTACAGTAACTGAAAAATATCACTGGTGAACGAGACAAAATACATATTCAATTATAACTGATATCACAACAAAAATATAGAATTAGAAACAGTACATAAAAACCCAAACAAAGTGTAGTGTAGCGAAACTGGTGGACTCTCTCTTTGTCTGTGTGTAGATGGATATAATCTCGGTGTGGGGACTAAAACTTGTTTACAGACTCACATTTTTAGTTATACAAATACACGCATTTTTGTGTGTGTACGATTGTTTACATGTGTAAGGAAGAGACGTTATAAAAAATAACTAAATACTCTATAAAGGACTTAAATCCAGGATAATAAGTCTGAATTAATGAAGACACGGCCCCTGTGCATAACTCGTGCGGGAGTTTAAATATCATTTGATTAGAATACAACACTTTTCATGTGTTTAATGAATATATTTTTTGTTAAATATTGGTTTTAATCATAACATAAATGTGTCGCTTTGTCAGTTAGCAAAGTTACATCAGCCAGTAATGTTAAGCTACAGCCCGGTCTCACACCTACTCGTGATATAGTAATCTGCAATTCGTGACATATCGCATATTTTCAGCATGAATTGCAGTCTCCTATATATGTGACTATATCACAAGTAGGTGTGAGACCAGGTTGTAAGCTATCACTACCTCGGGATGTAAAGGTCTTCCATGTGTCTTAGCAAATTACAAATAATTAAAATAAATGTTTTACAGTTACTGAAAGACATCTACGAAGAAATGTACTGCTTAAATATAATATATAACACTTGTGTCAAATATATTGCAATTGGGATGGTTAAAGTAAAGACTTATACATTTTGGGAAAACATTTTATATAGTTAAAAAAAATACATGTTTCCATACAGCCCAAGTCCCTCTGATCCTTTTTCTGTAATTAGAAGTGTAAAATTCTACTGTCAAAAACCCATATATGTTTTTGACTGGAATATATTGGAAGTTGGATTATCAGATCTTGGCTTAGGAGTGAAATATCTTCAAAGTAAGACCAGTTTCGTCTAAGTCTGAGTGTCATCAACTCAGGGTGTGAGTTTGGAGATGATTGGAGGACATAAATTTTTTCACTTAAAAACAACTCATAGGGGGACCCCTTTTAGTTTTTTTGAGTGAAAATATTTATTCTCTCCAATCTTCTCCAAACTCACACGCTGAGTAAGATAGACCCAGACAAAGATAGACCCGTTTGTAAAAACCTCTTATGTTGTTCTGAAGCTGAGATCTGATAATCCTACTTCCAATATATTCAAGTCAAAAAAAAATATATGGATTTTGGACAGTAGAATTTTACAACTCCAAAGACAGATATGAGATCAGGGAGTCATGGGATATATGGCTAAATGTATTTTTAGACATTACAATTATGTTTTCCTAAAACGTGCTCTGATGACAATATGTAGTGATGGGACACCATCCCACTTTGAACATATTTGACACAATATATATGGTAATTGAACAAGCATCCCACTTACAATATATTTGAAGCCATAAGGATGTATGGTAATTGGACAACCATCTCATTTCCAATATATTTGACACCATCAGGATATAGGGGAATTGGACAACTATCCCACTTACAATATATTTGACACCATCAGGATGTATGGGAATTGGACAACCATCCCACTTCCAATATATTTGACACCATCAGAATATATTGCAATTGGACAACCATCCCACTTCCAATATATTAGACACCATCAGGATAACCATCCCACTTCCAATATATTTGACACCATCAGAATATATTGCAATTGGACAACCATCCCACTTCCAATATATTAGACACCATCAGGACAACCATCCCACTTCCAATATATTTGACACCATCAGAATATATTGCAATTGGACAACCATCCCTCTTCCAATATATTTGACACCATCAGGATGTATGGGAATTGGACAACCATCCCACTTCCAATATATTTGACACCATCAGAATATATTGCAATTGGACAACCATCCCACTTCCAATATATTAGACACCATCAGGACAACCATCCCACTTCCAATATATTTGACACCATCAGAATATATTGCAATTGGACAACCATCCCTCTTCCAATATATTTGACACCATCAGAATATATTGCAATTGGACAACCATCCCACTTCCAATATATTAGACACCATCAGGACAACCATCCCACTTCCAATATATTTGACACCATCAGAATATATTGCCATTGGACAACCATCCCTCTTCCAATGTATTTGACACCATCAGAATATATTACAATTGGACAACCATCCCACTTCCAATATATTTGACACCATCAGAATATATTGCAATTGGACAACCATCCCACTTCCAATATATTTGACAGCAATTGGACAACCATCCCACTTCCAATATATTCGGAGGCCGGAAATACCCCATCCCAAACCCAATATAATATACATGTGTTGGGACATTCCATGTGCCACCTGGTGGACTGATGAAAAATTGCGTATAAAAGGCCCAAACTTTGATTATTCATATCTCTTTCCACGTGAGGAGTAGAGACTCAGCGAGGGCGCGGAACTTCGTGGCGTGTTCCCCTGAGCGCACTGGACCCGCTCTCGGGCTCGGCAAAAATCATTTAACGGGCGCCGCGCGCTAGCGCTCTGGTCCCGTCCGATGGCAATATACCATATGTGGATTGGGATGTTGAGTGGCTTTCTTAAGTTAAGGCTTTATGTTGTTTCAGCAATAACGCCATACACCAGTTGGTGGCAGTAAAGCATCATGATTCACGAAATACACAAACTTAACGTGTTAACGCGAAATTATACCCTACGTGTCAACACGGAGAATCCAACACGTTTAGAGCATAATTTAAAACAAATGAAAAAAAAAAAAAAAAACAGAGGAATTCAAGTTTATAAAGTGTATTGGACTAAAAACAATAAGCTTGTAGCCTACTTAGTGTATACTCAAATACCTACATGCAACATTGAGCCATGCTTTGGTACTGCGTTCTTATAATGTTTTTTGTGAATTGACTACACTCGGCTCAGAGTCACAGTCAGAAAACAGCGTTGTCCCACAGCAGGCTCAGTGTCACTTTTCTGAGTGTTCTTCGTCAGTAGTCATGGGGTAGTACTTCGCTGTCTAGCTTATATAATCCCTCTATTTTTTTGTAACCCTTATTTTGACCCAAATTTTGAATCTGCCCCTTCAGCTGTCCTAGGTGGGGAAAAGGTAATCCCCCCCAA
>NW_027100924.1:1887402-1897402 GCF_029633855.1 Hoplias malabaricus
GACAACCCACTTGTACTTTCCACTTCGGACGTCAGTCGCATGCTGAGTAGAGTGAATGCACGGAAGGCAGCTGGCCCTGATGGTGTACCTGGCCGTGTGCTGAGTGCTTGTGCTGTGGAACTTGCGGGTGTCTTCGCTCTCAACAGAACTACACACTGCATAACCCACCTCAATAATTTCCAAGTGCTTTAAAAGACTAGTTCTTTCTCACTTGAAATCCTGCCTGCCTGCTACGCTGGACCCACACCAGTTTGCTTATCGTTGCAACAGATCCACCGAGGACGCTATCTCAACAGCACTACACACTGCACTAACCCACCTCGCTTGGAAGCATAAGGAAGCATAAAGTAATCTAAATCTCCCTGGTAGGCGGCTGCGTCGACCTTGGACCTCAGAAAATAAAGTGGACCCACACCAGCAGATGACATGGGACACCAAACCGCCACTGACTGTGGAAACTTTACAGGGTAGCTCGAACAATGTGGATTCCGTGCCTCTCCTCTCTTCCTCCAGATTCTGGGACCTTGATTTCTATAGGAAATGGTCCTTGGTCTTCCAGGACCAAGATGGCATCGCGATCACACTGCGAGGCTCAGCGTCTTACCGGTTTTAGTGATGTTATACTTCTGTACTTAGCTATCTCCAGTTTTCTTGCGCAAATAACTCTTGCGAACTACAGTTACGACAGACAGACACTTTTGGAAATTAACATTCACTGCACAAACACCGGATTCAGCATCGGTTGGACTTTAACCAGCTTCAAAACAACACCCCTCCCCCATCTTGGACTTTCCGATCATCTTTCTTTGTTCCTGCTTCCCAAATACACTCCAGTCATGCAGAGGATTAAGCCTTCAACCAGAACTGTAAAGTTCTGGATGGATGGGGCTGACTCCTTCCTTCAGCAACAGTTCCAGCACACCGACTGGAGTGAGTATGCTGCCCGAGCCTGCACAGGCTCACACATCCACTTGGACACCTACACTAACTCTGTCCTGAAATGCATCAACAAGCGCTCAGGGTACAAGCGTCCTCTGTACCGCCCACTGGAGTCCCTGGCAATATGAAGAGACTAATAGCTATAGCCAAGCACTGCTACAAACGACGGATTGAGGAGCACTTTACCTCCTCTGACCCTCGGCGTATGTGGCAGGGAATACACACCCTGACTGACTATAAACCAACTAGCTTTGTTCCATCTACCAACAGTGCTTCACTCCCTGATGAGCTGAACAACTTCTACGCTCGTTTCGACCAGATGATATTGATATCTTCAATAAACGATCCTCCACCGACGACAACCCACTTGTACTTTCCAATTCGGACGTCAGTCACATGCTGAGCAGAGTGAATGCACAGAAGGCAGCTTGCCCTGATGGTGTACCTGGCCGTGTGCTAAGAGCTTGTGCTGTGGAACTTGCGGGTGTCTTCGCTCACATCTTTAATGTTTCGCTTGCCCAGGCAGCTGTACCATCTATCTTTAAGTCAGCCATTATTGTGCCTGTGCCTAAGCATTCTACTGCTTCAGACTTTAATGACTTTCGACCTGTAGCACTCACCCCAATAATTTCCAAGTGCTTTAAAAGACTAGTTCTTTCTCACTTGAAATCCTGCCTGCCTGCTACGCTGGACCCACACCAGTTTGCTTATCGTTGCAACAGATCCACCGAGGACGCTATCTCAACAGCACTACACACTGCACTAACCCACCTCGCTTGGAAGCATAAAGTAATCTAAATCTCCCTGGTAGGCGGCTGCGTTGACCTTGGACCTCAGAAAATACAGTGGACCCACACCAGCAGATGACATGGGACCCCAAACCGCCACTGACTGTGGAAACTTTACAGGGTACCTCGAGCAATGTGGATTCCGTGCCTCTCCTCTCTTCCTCCAGATTCTGGGACCTTGATTTCTATAGGAAATGGTCCTTGGTCTCCCAGGACCAAGATGGCATCGCGATCACACTGCGAGGCTCAGCGTCTTACCAGTTTTAGTGATGTTATACTTCTGTACTTAGCTATCTCCAGTTTTCTTGCGCAAATAACTCTTGCGAACTACAGCTACAAGAGACAGACTCTTTTGGAAATTAACATTCACTGCACAAACACCGGATTCACGCAATCTTTGACTGTCTGTCTTATTCCTCTCTTCTCCTCAAAGAATTCTTTGAGCGTCAATCTTCCTTCCTGGTGATACTTAATCACTAATTTTAAGTTTGCCATAATAATTAACATTCCCTAATCAGAAGCCCTGGATGAACAGAGAGGTTCGCACTCTGCTCAAAGCCAGAGATGCTGCCTTCAGATCAGGACGCCGGGAAGCATACAGCTTGGTCAGAGCTAACCTGAGGAGAGGAATAGCTATAGCCAAGCACTGCTACAAACGCCGGTCCTGATTCACAAAAAAAACAAAAGCAGATGCACATAAATGGAAAAACCTAATGCGTACAAAAGAAGGGCAAAAAACAAGACTGGTGGTCTGAGATTTCTTACCATGGCATCCCTCAGCATAGAAGCGCTCAGGGTACGAGCGTCCTTTGTACCGCCCACTGGAGTTCCTGGCAATATGAAGAGACTAATAGCTATATCCAAGCACTGCTACAAACGCCGGATTGAGGAGCACTTTACCTCCTCTGACCCTCGGCGTATGTGGTAGGGAATACACACCCTGACTGACTATAAACCAACTAGCTTTGTTCCATGTACCAACAGTGCTTCACTCCCTGATGAGCTGAACAACTTTTACACTCGTTTCGACCAGATGATATTGATATCTTCAATAAACGATCCTCCACCGACGACAACCCACTTGTACTTTCCACTTCGGACGTCAGTCGCATGCTGAGCAGAGTGAATGCACGGAAGGCAGCTGGCCCTGATGGTGTACCTGGCCGTGTGCTAAGAGCTTGTGCTGTGGAACTTGCGGGTGTCTTCGCTCTCAACAGCACTACACACTGCACTAACCCACCCCGCTTGGAAGCATAAGGAAGCATAAAGTAATCTAAATCTCCCTGGTAGGCGGCTGCGTTGACCTTGGACCTCAGAAAATACAGTGGACCCACACCAGCAGATGACATGGGACCCCAAACCGCCACTTACTGTGGAAACTTTACAGGGTACCTCGAGCAATGTGGATTCCGTGCCTCTCCTCTCTTCCTCCAGATTCTGGGACCTTGATATCCATAGGAAATGGTCCTTGGTCTCCCAGGACCAAGATGGCGTCACGATCACACTGCGAGGCTCAGCGTCTTACCGGTTTTAGTGATGTTATACTTCTGTACTTAGCTATCTGCAGTTTTCTTGCGCAAATAACTCTTGCGAACTACAGTTACGACAGACAGACACTTTTGGAAATTAACATTCACTGCACAAACACCGGATTCAGCATTGGTTCGACTTTAACCAGCTTCAAAACAACACCCCACCCCCATCTTGGACTTTCCGATCATCTTTCTTTGTTCCTGCTTCCCAAATACACTCCAGTCATGCAGAGGATTAAGCCTTCAACCAGAACTGTAAAGTTCTGGATGGATGGGGCTGACTCCTTCCTTCAGCAACAGTTCCAGCACACCGACTGGAGTGAGTATGCTGCCCGAGCCTCCACAGGCTCACACATCCACTTGGACACCTACACTAACTCTGTCCTGAAACACATCAACAACTGTGTGGACTGACTTTGACTGTCTGTCTTATTCCTCTCTTCTCCTCAAAGAATTCTTTGAGCATCGATCTTTCTTCCTGGTGATACTTAATCATTAAATTTAAGTTTGCCATAACAATTAACATTCCCTATTCAAATGCCCTGGATAAACAGAGAGGTTCGCACATTGCTCAAAGCCAGAGATGCTGCCTTCAGATCAGGACGCCGGGAAGCATACAGCTTGGCCAGAGCTAACCTGAGGAGAGGAATAGCTATAGCCAAGCACTGCTACAAACGCCGGTCCTGATTTACAGAAAAAAGAAAAGCAGATGCACATAAATGGAGAAACCTAATGCATACAAAAGAAGGGCAAAAAACAAGACTGGTGGTCCGAGATTTCTTGGCATGGCATCCCTCAGCATAGAAGCGCTCAGGGTACAAGCGTCCTTTGTACCGCCCACTGGAGTTCCTGGCAATATGAAGAGACTAACAGCTATAGCCAAGCACTGCTACAAACTCTGGATTGAGGAGCACTTTACCTCCTCTGACCCTCGGCGTATGTGGCAGGGAATACACACCCTGACTGACACTGACACACCCATCTCAGTTACCTCCATCGTGTATATTTGTAATATTGTACTATAGTGAGAAAGGTTTATTCTATTTTATTTCACTCAGCATGTAGCCAGATAGGCTATTTACTTTGGTGCAGTTTATTATATAAAGTTTATGCACTTTATTAACAAGTTTTCCAGTGTCTGCAGTCATCTTTCTCTAAAACTCACACAAAGACATTATTTGAACTATAATTCCAAAACACCTCAAGTCTGCCTCCTTTGTACTAATTTTGGATTGTTTTCTCACTGATGATTTGTCAAAATAGCTAAAGTTCAGATTTTAAGTAAATTTGCCTTTTGAAAAACTGCCTCCTTTGTACTAATGTAGGATTGTTTTCACAGTGCAAAAAGTGGCATATTGATTAGTCAAAATAGCTCTGATATGTTGTAACCTTATTTTAAGTAGTTTTTGTCTTTTGAAAAACTGCCAATAGGTAAAGATATTTTTACATAAATTTATACAAAAAACAACCCTCAGCTACTTGTAAAAAGGACATTTTTACTTAAACATTTAAAAACCCAAGTAAAAGAATATTATCAGGACATTTTTTCTTGTTTTAAGTCAAAATATCTCACCCCATTGGCAAAGTGTTTTTCTTGACAAGTAAATATGACTCAAATTAAACTTAAATACTATTTTTGAGCAATTTTTACTTAACTGAATTTTTTATTTATATTTCTCAAGGTTTTTGTAGGTTTCACATCAAATAATACTGCATTAGATCAACAAATATAAACTAAAAAGCTTAAATAATTCTTTATTGTGTGTATTCTAAATAAACAAGTATTATTTCATTATATTTTTGAAAGATTATAATAATAATTATCAGCAGCTGAGAAAACTGCCAAAGTACCAAAATATTTTTTATTTGTTGAGACTGTTGCCCTAAACTAAACTCCTGAAAGTCTGTGCCTGCTGTGACTCTCAGAGCTTTGTCAGTCAACACAGTTCACACTATCACCCATCCCCCCGTTTTAGCACCTAGTAGTGGCTTAATGTACATAACAAAATGTGGCCTAATGGGTTGCAAATTACCCCAGCACTGCCATTTGGCAGCCTCTGGTAGAAAAAGGGGGTATATGAAAATCCTGATAGTTCTAGTGTTGACATTCTGACTGGTGTTCGCTCAGAAGCTTTTAAATTTTTCGCTTCCACCTTAAGTAATGCAGCAGTAACATTAGCTAACTTGAAAATTTGAAAGTAAGGCGTTCGGACAAGAGTTTCAGAAGGGCAGGCTGGCTCACTGTGGTTACGTGTTTGTCGGTTTACTGGCATTATACATATATCAAAGATAGTTGGAAACTTTGTGAAAGGACGTTTGTGTTGCCTTATCAAAGTAGCCAACACTTTAAAAATGTTAATGTCTATGGATGTTGGGCATGTTAAAAGTATTAAAAACATTACAAAACACTTCAACGAATGATAAATATATACGCCATCCCAATCCCAATATATTTGCCTGTAATGGAATATATTGGAATCGGGACGTTCCGGGAGCCACCTGGTGGATTGATGCAAAAGTGCGGGTAAAAGGCCCAAACTTTGAGGATTTTTAGCTCTCACCACGTGTGCCCAGGACCCGACCCCGGGCTCTGCAAAGTAAATCGTCTAGGGGGCGCCGCGCGCTAGGCCGATAAGGTCCACCAAGCGGCGTATCATATATGTGGATTGGGATGGTGTGGTACTACGAAGAGGTAAGCAACTGCTATTTTGTCCACTAAATGGCTTTTCGGAACTAAGACCCCACCACCACCTGTTAGGTCTAAATGGAATTGTGGACCCATTTGTGGCCACATACTTATATATGTTAAGATAGGATAAATCTCCTTCAAAATTATATTGAACAAAAAAATCTGAATTAAAAAAGGGCTTTTTTCAGCAGTAAATTCAGTGGTGGTTGAAGTGAGGGGTATATATATCTATGTTTGTGTGCGCTTTTAAACGTATTTATGTTTATATAAATATTATGTTTGTATAATGTTTATACAAAATCTCATAAACATTGTTCAGAACATTAAACACTGGAATTGTTTCCGTTATTTGGTAAGTTAAGGCTTTATGTTGTTTCAGCAATAACGCCATACACCAGTTGGTGGCAGTAAAGCATCATGATTCACGAAATACACAAACTTAACGTGTTAACACGTTCATAACGCGTCAATACCTTAACGTGTTAACACGAAATTATACGCTACGTGTCAACACGGAGAATCCAACACGTTTAGAGCATAATTTAAAACAAATGAAAAAAAAACAGAGGAATTCAAGTTTATAAAGTGTATTGGACTAAAAACAATAAGCTTGTAGCCTACTTAGTGTATACTCAAATACCTACATGCAAAATTGAGCCATGCTTTGGTACTGCGTTCTTATAATGTTTTTTGTGAATTGACTACACTCGGCTCAGAGTCACAGTCAGAAAACAGCGTTGGCCCACAGCAGGCTCAGTGTCACTTTTCTGAGTGTTCTTCGTCAGTAGTCATGGGGGTCCAGGTGTAAGGAATGTCGTTGGTCTCTAAGCGTATTGGATTTGACCATGTTTTTTATGAGATTTTGTATTAACATTATACATATATAAATACGTTTAAAAGCACACACACACACACACACACACACATATATATATATATATATATATATATATATATATATATATATATATATATATATATATATATATATAAACCCCTCACTTCAACCACCACTGAACTGCTGAAAAAGCCCTTTTTTAATTCAGAATTTTTTGTTCAATTTCATTTTGAAGGAGATTTATCCTCTCTTAATTTATATATAGAAGTAGATACACATAATTAAATAAAACATGAGTAACTTAATGTATCGTTAAACATACAATACGTTTACAGAAAGAGGAGGATCTGGAAAGTTAATTTCACCATGGGTTTGTATTGACACTGTATTGTTTAGCAGTATGCTATTAAAAGAATGCACATAATTTATCAATGTCAAATCTCAGTATGTGTCACACACATAGTGTGAGAGAATAGTGATGTTTGTTTGATATACAATTATGAAAAGCTTTAGAGCATGTTATGAATGAAGTTATATAATAATATGCATGTTTACAAATTTTAAGGTACTAAACACCAGAGGTTTTTTATTGTGAAAAATTAACTTCCAGTTGCTATGGGGATCAGCTTACTAATATTGCTGTCTTCACACTGCTCACGTAGGGCTCAACGTAGCCATAGGTCAGTGCTTCGCTCACTATGTTATGAATAATTCAGATGAAACGTAGGGACTACGTTCACAAAGGATTTATGTTTCGTGTCAGCTACAGTGTGTGATGTAAATCCAATCATGAATATGTAAGTAGGCCCGTATGGATTAGTTAAATGCTGTTTTAACTACAGTAACTGAAAAATATCACTGGTGAACGAGACAAAATACATATTCAATTATAACTGATATCACAACAAAAATATAGAATTAGAAACAGTACATAAAAACCCAAACAAAGTGTAGTGTAGCGAAACTGGTGGACTCTCTCTTTGTCTGTGTGTAGATGGATATAATCTCGGTGTGGGGACTAAAACTTGTTTACAGACTCACATTTTTAGTTATACAAATACACGCATTTTTGTGTGTGTACGATTGTTTACATGTGTAAGGAAGAGACGTTATAAAAAATAACTAAATACTCTATAAAGGACTTAAATCCAGGATAATAAGTCTGAATTAATGAAGACACGGCCCCTGTGCATAACTCGTGCGGGAGTTTAAATATCATTTGATTAGAATACAACACTTTTCATGTGTTTAATGAATATATTTTTTGTTAAATATTGGTTTTAATCATAACATAAATGTGTCGCTTTGTCAGTTAGCAAAGTTACATCAGCCAGTAATGTTAAGCTACAGCCCGGTCTCACACCTACTCGTGATATAGTAATCTGCAATTCGTGACATATCGCATATTTTCAGCATGAATTGCAGTCTCCTATATATGTGACTATATCACAAGTAGGTGTGAGACCAGGTTGTAAGCTATCACTACCTCGGGATGTAAAGGTCTTCCATGTGTCTTAGCAAATTACAAATAATTAAAATAAATGTTTTACAGTTACTGAAAGACATCTACGAAGAAATGTACTGCTTAAATATAATATATAACACTTGTGTCAAATATATTGCAATTGGGATGGTTAAAGTAAAGACTTATACATTTTGGGAAAACATTTTATATAGTTAAAAAAAATACATGTTTCCATACAGCCCAAGTCCCTCTGATCCTTTTTCTGTAATTAGAAGTGTAAAATTCTACTGTCAAAAACCCATATATGTTTTTGACTGGAATATATTGGAAGTTGGATTATCAGATCTTGGCTTAGGAGTGAAATATCTTCAAAGTAAGACCAGTTTCGTCTAAGTCTGAGTGTCATCAACTCAGGGTGTGAGTTTGGAGATGATTGGAGGACATAAATTTTTTCACTTAAAAACAACTCATAGGGGGACCCCTTTTAGTTTTTTTGAGTGAAAATATTTATTCTCTCCAATCTTCTCCAAACTCACACGCTGAGTAAGATAGACCCAGACAAAGATAGACCCGTTTGTAAAAACCTCTTATGTTGTTCTGAAGCTGAGATCTGATAATCCTACTTCCAATATATTCAAGTCAAAAAAAAATATATGGATTTTGGACAGTAGAATTTTACAACTCCAAAGACAGATATGAGATCAGGGAGTCATGGGATATATGGCTAAATGTATTTTTAGACATTACAATTATGTTTTCCTAAAACGTGCTCTGATGACAATATGTAGTGATGGGACACCATCCCACTTTGAACATATTTGACACAATATATATGGTAATTGAACAAGCATCCCACTTACAATATATTTGAAGCCATAAGGATGTATGGTAATTGGACAACCATCTCATTTCCAATATATTTGACACCATCAGGATATAGGGGAATTGGACAACTATCCCACTTACAATATATTTGACACCATCAGGATGTATGGGAATTGGACAACCATCCCACTTCCAATATATTTGACACCATCAGAATATATTGCAATTGGACAACCATCCCACTTCCAATATATTAGACACCATCAGGATAACCATCCCACTTCCAATATATTTGACACCATCAGAATATATTGCAATTGGACAACCATCCCACTTCCAATATATTAGACACCATCAGGACAACCATCCCACTTCCAATATATTTGACACCATCAGAATATATTGCAATTGGACAACCATCCCTCTTCCAATATATTTGACACCATCAGGATGTATGGGAATTGGACAACCATCCCACTTCCAATATATTTGACACCATCAGAATATATTGCAATTGGACAACCATCCCACTTCCAATATATTAGACACCATCAGGACAACCATCCCACTTCCAATATATTTGACACCATCAGAATATATTGCAATTGGACAACCATCCCTCTTCCAATATATTTGACACCATCAGAATATATTGCAATTGGACAACCATCCCACTTCCAATATATTAGACACCATCAGGACAACCATCCCACTTCCAATATATTTGACACCATCAGAATATATTGCCATTGGACAACCATCCCTCTTCCAATGTATTTGACACCATCAGAATATATTACAATTGGACAACCATCCCACTTCCAATATATTTGACACCATCAGAATATATTGCAATTGGACAACCATCCCACTTCCAATATATTTGACAGCAATTGGACAACCATCCCACTTCCAATATATTCG
>NW_027100924.1:1907402-2018726 GCF_029633855.1 Hoplias malabaricus
CTGGCAATACGAAGAGGACGGAGATAAAAGGGAGATGACGAGGCACCAATAAGGGAATGTTTGGGTTGATGGAACGAGACATGATCTAATAATGGTGTACGTGACTGGGGTCCTATATATGGCTTGGATTTGTTCAATAAATTCAAGAGATAAGAGAGAATCTTTGACTGTCTGTCTTATTCCTCTCTTCTCCTCAAAGAATTCTTTGAGCGTCGATCTTTCTTCCTGGTTTTTTTCTTCCTTTTTTGCCATAATAATTAACATTCCCTAATCAGAAGCCCTGGATGAACAGAGAGGTTCGCACTCTGCTCAAAGCCAGAGATGCTGCCTTCAGATCAGGATGCAGGGAAGCATACAGCTTGGTCAGAGCTAACCTGAGGAGAGGAATAGCTATAGCCAAGCACTGCTACAAACGCCGGTCCTGATTCACAAAAAAAACAAAAGCAGATGCACATAAATGGAAAAACCTAATGCGTACAAAAGAAGGGCAAAAAACAAGACTGGTGGTCTGAGATTTCTTACCATGGCATCCCTCAGCATAGAAGCGCTCAGGGTACGAGCGTCCTTTGTACCGCCCACTGGAGTTCCTGGCAATATGAAGAGACTAATAGCTATAGCCAAGCACTGCTACAAACGCCGGATTGAGGAGCACTTTACCTCCTCTGACCCTCGGCGTATGTGGCAGGGAATACACGCCCTGACTGACTATAAACCAACTAGCTTTGTTCCATTTACCAACAGTGCTTCACTCCCTGATAAGCTGAACAACTTTTACGCTCGTTTCGACCAGATGATAATGATATCTTCAATAAACGATCCTCCACCGATGACAACCCACTTGTACTTTCCACTTCGGACGTCAGTCGCATGCTGAGTAGAGTGAATGCACGGAAGGCAGCTGGCCCTGATGGTGTACCTGGCCGTGTGCTGAGTGCTTGTGCTGTGGAACTTGCGGGTGTCTTCGCTCTCAACAGAACTACACACTGCATAACCCACCTCAATAATTTCCAAGTGCTTTAAAAGACTAGTTCTTTCTCACTTGAAATCCTGCCTGCCTGCTACGCTGGACCCACACCAGTTTGCTTATCGTTGCAACAGATCCACCGAGGACGCTATCTCAACAGCACTACACACTGCACTAACCCACCTCGCTTGGAAGCATAAGGAAGCATAAAGTAATCTAAATCTCCCTGGTAGGCGGCTGCGTTGACCTTGGACCTCAGAAAATAAAGTGGACCCACACCAGCAGATGACATGGGACACCAAACCGCCACTGACTGTGGAAACTTTACAGGGTAGCTCGAACAATGTGGATTCCGTGCCTCTCCTCTCTTCCTCCAGATTCTGGGACCTTGATTTCTATAGGAAATGGTCCTTGGTCTTCCAGGACCAAGATGGCATCGCGATCACACTGCGAGGCTCAGCGTCTTACCGGTTTTAGTGATGTTATACTTCTGTACTTAGCTATCTCCAGTTTTCTTGCGCAAATAACTCTTGCGAACTACAGTTACGACAGACAGACACTTTTGGAAATTAACATTCACTGCACAGACACCGGATTCAGCATCGGTTGGACTTTAACCAGCTTCAAAACAACACCCCTCCCCCATCTTGGACTTTCCGATCATCTTTCTTTGTTCCTGCTTCCCAAATACACTCCAGTCATGCAGAGGATTAAGCCTTCAACCAGAACTGTAAAGTTCTGGATGGATGGGGCTGACTCCTTCCTTCAGCAACAGTTCCAGCACACCGACTGGAGTGAGTATGCTGCCCGAGCCTGCACAGGCTCACACATCCACTTGGACACCTACACTAACTCTGTCCTGAAATGCATCAACAAGCGCTCAGGGTACAAGCGTCCTCTGTACCGCCCACTGGAGTCCCTGGCAATATGAAGAGACTAATAGCCATAGCCAAGCACTGCTACAAACGACGGATTGAGGAGCACTTTACCTCCTCTGACCCTCGGCGTATGTGGCAGGGAATACACACCCTGACTGACTATAAACCAACTAGCTTTGTTCCATCTACCAACAGTGCTTCACTCCCTGATGAGCTGAACAACTTCTACGCTCGTTTCGACCAGATGATATTGATATCTTCAATAAACGATCCTCCACCGACGACAACCCACTTGTACTTTCCAATTCGGACGTCAGTCACATGCTGAGCAGAGTGAATGATAACTTCCCCCAATAACTTCCAAGGGGTTTAAAAGACTAGTTCTTTCTCACTTGAAATCCTGCCTGCCTGCTACGCTGGACCCACACCAAATTGCTTATCGTAGCAACAGATCCACCGAGGACGCTATCTCAACAGCACTTCACACTGCACTAACCTACCTCGCTTGGAAGCATAAGGAAGCATAAAGTAATCTAAATCTCCCTGGTAGGCGGCTGCGTTGACCTTGGACCTCAGAAAATAAAGTGGACCCACACCAGCAGATGACATGGGACACCAAACTGCCACTGACTGTGGAAACTTTACAGGGTACCTCGAACAATGTGGATTCCGTGCCTCTCCTCTCTTCCTCCAGATTCTGGGACCTTGATTTCTATAGGAAATGGTCCTTGGTCTCCCAGGACCAAGATGGCATCGCGATCACACTGCGAGGCTCAGCGTCTTACCAGTTTTAGTGATGTTATACTTCTGTACTTAGCTATCTCCAGTTTTCTTGCGCAAATAACTCTTGCGAACTACAGCTACGAGAGACAGACACTTTTGGAAATTAACATTCACTGCACAAACACCGGATTCACGCAATCTTTGACTGTCTGTCTTATTCCTCTCTTCTCCTCAAAGAATTCTTTGAGCGTCGATCTTCCTTCCTGGTGATACTTAATCATTAATTTTAAGTTTGCCATAATAATTAACATTCCCTAATCAGAAGCCCTGGATTAACAGAGAGGTTCGCACTCTGCTCAAAGCCAGAGATGCTGCCTTCAGATCAGGATGCCGGGAAGCATACAGCTTGGTCAGAGCTAACCTGAGGAGAGGAATAGCTATAGCCAAGCACTGCTACAAACGCCGGTCCTGATTCACAAAAAAAACAAAAGCAGATGCACATAAATGAAAAAACCTAATGCGTACAAAAGAAGGGCAAAAAACAAGACTGGTGGTCTGAGATTTCTTACCATGGCATCCCTCAGCATAGAAGCGCTCAGGGTACGAGCGTCCTTTGTACCGCCCACTGGAGTTCCTGGCAATACAAAGAGACTAATAGCTATAGCCAAACACTGCTACAAACGCCGCATTGAGGAGCACTTTACCTCCTCTGACCCTCGGCGTATGTGGTAGGGAACAACACCCTGACTGACTATAAACCAACTAGCTTTGTTCCATGTACCAACAGTGCTTGACTCCCTGATGAGCTGAACAACTTTTACACTCGTTTCGACCAGATGATATTGATATCTTCAATAAACGATCCTCCACCGACGACAACCCAATTGTACTTTCTACTTCGGACGTCAGTCGCATGCTGAGCAGAGTGAATGCACGGAAGGCAGCTTGCCCTGATGGTGTACCTGGCCGTGTGCTAAGAGCTTGTGCTGTGGAACTTGCGGGTGTCTTCGCTCACATCTTTAATGTTTCGCTTGCCCAGGCAGCTGTACCATCTATCTTTAAGTCAGCCATTATTGTGCCTGTGCCTAAGCATTCTACTGCTTCAGACTTTAATGACTTTCGACCTGTAGCACTCACCCCAATAATTTCCAAGTGCTTTAAAAGACTAGTTCTTTCTCACTTGAAATCCTGCCTGCCTGCTACGCTGGACCCACACCAGTTTGCTTATCGTTGCAACAGATCCACCGAGGACGCTATCTCAACAGCACTACACACTGCACTAACCCACCTCACTTGGAAGCATAAGGAAGCATAAAGTAATCTAAATCTCCCTGGTAGGCGGCTGCGTTGACCTTGGACCTCAGAAAATAAAGTGGACCCACACCAGCAGATGACATGGGACACCAAACCGCCACTGACTGTGGAAACTTTACAGGGTACCTCGAACAATGTGGATTCCGTGCCTCTCCTCTCTTCCTCCAGATTCTGGGACCTTGATTTCTATAGGAAATGGTCCTTGGTCTTCCAGGACCAAGATGGCATCGCGATCACACTGCGAGGCTCAGCGTCTTACCAGTTTTAGTGATGTTATACTTCTGTACTTAGCTATCTCCAGTTTTCTTGCGCAAATAACTCTTGCGAACTACAGCTACGACAGACAGACACTTTTGGAAATTAACATTCACTGCACAAACACCGGATTCACGCAATCTTTGACTGTCTGTCTTATTCCTCTCTTCTCCTCAAAGAATTCTTTGAGTGTCGATCTTCCTTCCTGGTGATACTTAATCATTAATTTTAAGTTTGCCATAATAATTAACATTCCCTAATCAGAAGCCCTGGATGAACAGAGAGGTTCGCAATCTGCTCAAAGCCAGAGATGCTGCCTTCAGATCAGGATGCCGGGAAGCATACAGCTTGGTCAGAGCTAACCTGAGGAGAGGAATAGCTATAGCCAAGCACTGCTACAAACGCCGGTCCTGATTCACAAAAAAAACAAAAGCAGATGCACATAAATGAAAAAACCTAATGCGTACAAAAGAAGGGCAAAAAACAAGACTGGTGGTCTGAGATTTCTTACCATGGCATCCCTCAGCATAGAAGCGCTCAGGGTACGAGCGTCCTTTGTACCGCCCACTGGAGTTCCTGGCAATACGAAGAGACTAATAGCTATAGCCAAGCACTGCTACAAACGCCGGATTGAGGAGCACTTTACCTCCTCTGACCCTCGGCGTATGTGGTAGGGAACAACACCCTGACTGACTATAAACCAACTAGCTTTGTTCCATGTACCAACAGTGCTTGACTCCCTGATGAGCTGAACAACTTTTACACTCGTTTCGACCAGATGATATTGATATCTTCAATAAACGATCCTCCACCGACGACAACCCACTTGTACTTTCCACTTTGGACATCAGTCGCATGCTGAGCAGAGTGAATGCACGGAAGGCAGCTGGCCCTGATGGTGTACCTGGCCGTGTGCTAAGAGCTTGTGCTGTGGAACTTGCGGGTGTCTTCTCTCACATCTTTAATGTTTCGCTTGCCCAGGCAGCTGTACCATCTATCTTTAAGTCAGCCATTATTGTGCCTGTGCCTAAGCATTCTACTGCTTTAGACTTTAATGACTTGTGACCTGTAGCACTCACCCCAATAATTTCCAAGTGCTTTAAAAGACTAGTTCTTTCTCACTTGAAATCCTGCCTGCCTGCTACGCTGGACCCACACCAGTTTGCTTATCATAGCAACAGATCCACCGAGGACGCTATCTCAACAGCACTACCCACTGCACTAACCCAACTTGACTGTCAAAACTCATAGGTGAGTATGCTGTTAATCGATTTTAGTTCTGCATTCAACAGAACAATTCCGTCTATGCTGATATCCAAACTCAACCATCTGGGTATCAGCACATCACTCTGCCACTGGATTTTAGACTTCCTGTCTAACAGACCTCAATCTGTTAGATTAGGCAAACTTCATTCATCAACCATCACCTTGAACACTGGCATTCCACAAGGTTGTGTTCTTAGCCCGATTCTGTACTCTCTCTTCACCCATGACTGTGTACCTGCCTATGGTTCAAACACCGTAGTCAAATTCGCAGATGACACCATGGTGATAGGCTTGATTACAGACAATAATGAAACGCCCTACCGGGATGAAGTACAGCATCTGTCCTTGTGGTGCCAAAACAATAACCTGGTACTAAACACGCTCAAAACAAAGGAGATCATCATGGACTTCAGACGGACTAGGAATCAAGCTCACGCCCCCATTTACATCACCGGAACTGCAGTGGATGAGGTGTCCAGTTTCAAGTTCCTTCGAGGACATCTACCATAAACGCTGCCTGGGCATGGCAAGAAAATCACTATAATATCACTACTGCACTTTATGTAAATTATGTAAATAATGTTATATATTGCACTTCTGGTTAGATGCTAACTACATTTCATTGGCCCTGTATTGTACTCTGCACAATGACAATGAAGTTGAATCTAATCTAATCTAATTTACTTTAATCAGGGAACATAACTTTGGACCACTCAGGAGCAGTCCAGTCCTTTTTCCTGACGCTGTCTCTTGTTCAAGAGTGGCTTGGCATAAGGAATATGACAGATGAAACCCATGTCTTGCATACATTCAAATTTTATGACCAGCACCTGTATGTGCTTGTATAATTTAAACTACTGATTCTTAACATTGAGGTTGCCCAGAAGCTCAATGTTGTATTGCAACTCTTCGCTTCCACATTAAATTACCTGACGCTGGATTATAACTTACTTCTGAACGTCGTCGTTCCATTGTCTTGGGCATGATTTTAATGTGTGAGCAATCTTTTTGTGCTGACTATATGCAGGTGTATTGTTTAACATTCGGATTCTGACTGGTGTTCGCTCAGAAGCTTTTACATTTTTCGCTTCCACCTTAAGTAATGCAGCAGTAACATTAGCTAACTTGAAAATCTTAAAGTAAGGCGTTCGGACAAGAGTTTCAGAAGGGCAGGCTGGCTCACTGTGGTTACGTGTTTGTTGGTTTACTGGCATTATAAATATATCAAAGATAGTTGGAAACTTTGTGAAAGGACTTTTGTGTTGCCTTATCAAAGTAGCCAACACTTTAAAATGTTAATGTCTATGGATGTTGGGTATGTTAAAAGTATTAAAAACATTACAAAACACTTCAACGAATGATATATATTTATACGCCATCCCAATCCCAATATATTTGCCTGTAATGGAATGTAATGGAATATATTGGAATCGGGACGTTCCGGGAGCCACCTGGTGGATTGATGCAAAATTGCGGGTAAAAGGCCGAAACTTTGAGGATTTTTAGCTCCCACCACGTGTGCCCAGGACTCGACCCCGGGCTCTGCAAAAAAAATCGTCTAGGGGCCGCTGCGCGCTAGGCCGATAAGGTCCACCAAGCAGCGTATCATATATGTGGATTGGGATGGTGTGGTACTACGAAGAGGTAAGCAAATGCTATTTTCTCGATTAAATGGCCTTTCGGAACTAAGACCCCACCACCACCTGTTAGGTCTAAATGGAATTGTGGACACATACTCCCATTTGTGGCCAGATGGGAGTATGTCAGTGTAGTTTTTATTTATTTTTTATTAAGTTAATGCAACATATGATTGGTCATTTGAAAATGGTACTCGGGCAGCTAGTACTTAACCTTTTCCATGTTAAATATTTCAGATTATTCCAATTTTGGACATTTCAATTCCAACATTACTGATTATACAGAGTCTTGTACAAAAAAAGAAGGCATAGATTTGAAAACGTTCAACGTACACATGTATCATTGTCACAAGCATTTTAAAATGTGTACTGCGTACACATTTGAATTTGATATGTATTTTTTGAAATTGTGATGGAGAAAATAAGGACAAGTATTAAGAATTGAAATCTAACAGAGCATTTGGAATCAGAAAGTAGTTTATTTAACCTTAAGGTGGTCAACATACAATAGCAGAGAGTACTATGTGAATGTGGACAAAGAAGATGTTTTCACAGAGATATTTATATAGGTAGTTTATACGTCATAACCATAAGATAATCACTCGATGTTTCTGCAAGCTTAGTTTCCTTAGAGACATCTCAGTTTGATATACAAGATGTGGTTTGTTCTAATAAAGCATTGACCTCGAGCTGACCTGACATACACTTAGTTTGTGAGTTCTGTTGATGATTAGAAATTAACATACAGACAAACAAGCAGACAAGTTCTTTCAACAGAGACATATAAAAATTACCATTACAGAAATATCTGAGTTTGGATATCCCTATCTTACTCATTTTCCTTCAGAAAAGGGTACTTAAATATCAGAGCTTTACACACTTGCACATACTCATTTGTAGATGTATTCCTTTGAAGCATAATTTAAAACAAATGAAAAAAAAAACAAAAAAACAGAGGAATTCAATACTAAAATACCTACATGCAACATTGAGACATGCTTTGGTACTGTGTTCTTATAATGTTTTTTTGTGAATTGACTACACTCAGAGTCAGAGTCAGAAAACAGCGCTGGCCCACAGCAGGCTCAGTGTCACTTCGTCAGCAGTCATGGGGGTCCAGGTGTATGGAATGGCGTTGGTCTCTTATAGAACAGCGTTGGGCTCTAAACGTGTGAACACATGCTCGTTAACACGTTATTAAAAATTTGCGTGTTGACACGTAAAATTTTGTCGTGATAACGTGACCAAAATTGACACGTTTACACGCTTCTTAAGGTTTTTGCCAATGGGAGGCCTCAAATCCGGGCGTACTTACATATTCATGATAGGATTTACATCACACCCTGTAGCTGACACGAAACATAAATCCTTTGTGAACGTAGTCCCTACGTTTCATCTGAATTATTCATAACATAGTGAGCTAAGCACTGACCTGTGGCTACGTTGAGCCCTACATGAGCAGTGTGAAGACAGCAATATTAGTAAGCTGATCCCCATAGCAACTGGAAGTTTATGTTTCACAATAAAAAAACTGGTGTTTAGTACCTTAAAATTTGTAAACATGCATATTATTATATAACTTCATTCATAACATGCTCTAAAGCTTTCCATAATTTTATAACAAACAAACATCACTATTCACTATTCATATGTGTGTGACACATACTGAGGCGTAATTCATTCACATTGATTAATTATGTGCATTATTTTAATAGCATACTGCTAAACAATACGGTGTCAATACAAACCCATAGTGAAATTAACTTTCCAATTAACTTTCTGTAAACATGTATACTATGTTTAAATATACATTAATTTACTCATGTGTTATTTAATTATGTGTATATACTTATATATGTTAAGAGAGGATAAATCTCCTTCAAAATTAAATTGAACAAAAAAAATCTGAATTAAAAAAGATCTTTTTTCAGCAGTAAATTCAGTGGGCCATGCTTTGGTACTGCGTTCTTATAATGTTTTTTTGTGAATTGACTACACTCGGCTCAGAGTCACAGTCAGAAAACAGAGCTGGGAGTGTTCTTCGTCAGTAGTCATGGGGGTCCAGGTGTATGGAATGCCGTTGGTCTCTAAGCGTGTTGGATTTGACCATGTTTTTTTATGAGATTTTGTATAAACATTATACATATATAAATACGTTTAAAAGCACGCACGCACACACACACACACACATATATATATATATATATATATATATATATATATATATATATATATATATATAAACCCCTCATTTCAACCACCACTGAACTGCTGAAAAAGCCCTTTTATAATTTAGAATTTTTTGTTCAATTTCATTTTGAAGGAGATTTATCCTCTCTTAATGTATATATAGAAGTAGATACACATAATTAAATAAAACATAAGTAATTTAATGTATATTTTAACATATACATGTTTACAGAAAGAGGAGGATCTGGAAAGTTAATTTCACCATGGGTTTGTATTGACACTGTATTGTTTAGCAGTATGCTATTAAAAGAATGCACATAATTTATCAATGTCAAATCTCAGTATGTGTCACACATAGTGTGAGAGAATAGTGATGTTTGTTTGATATAAAATTATGAAAAGCTTTAGAGCATGTTATGAATGAAGTTATATAATATTATGCATGTTTACAAATTTTAAGGTACTAAACACCAGAGGTTTTTTATTGTGAAAAATTAACTTCCAGTTGCTATGGGGATCAACTTACTAATATTGCTGTCTTCACACTGCTCACGTAGGGCTCAACGTAGCCATAGGTCAGTGCTTCGCTCACTATGTTATGAATAATTCAGATGAAACGTAGGGACTACGTTCACAAAGGATTTATGTTTCGTGTCAGCTACAGTGTGTGATGTAAATCCTATCATGAATATGTAAGTAGGCCCGTATGGATTAGTTAAATGCTGTTTTAACTACAGTAACTGAAAAATATCACTGGTGAACGAGACAAAATACACATTCAATTATAACTGATATCACAACAAAAATATAGAATTAGAAACAGTACATAAAAACCCAAACAAAGTGTAGTGTAGCGAAACTGGTGGACTCTCTCTTTGTCTGTGTGTAGATGGATATAATCTCGGTGTGGGGACTAAAACTTGTTTACAGACTCACATTTTTAGTTATACAAATACACACGTTTTTTTGTGTGTACGATTGTTTACATGTGTAAGGAAGAGACGTTATAAAAAAATAATTAAATACTCTATAAAGGACTTAAATCCAGGATAATAAGTCTGAATTAATGAAGACATGGCCCCTGTGCATAACTCGTGCGGGAGCTGGCAACGCCAGCCATGGAGCTTTCCCATTGAAGCCAGTTTGCTACGGTCTCTTTTAAATATCATTTGATTAGAATACAACATTTTACATGTGCTTAATGAATATATTTTTTGTTAAATATTGGTTTTAATCATAAATGTGTTGCTTTGTCAGTTAGCAAAGTTACATCAGCCAGTAATGTTAAGCTACAGCCCGGTCTCACACCTACTCGTGATATAGTAGTCTACAATTCATGACATATCGCATATTTTCAGCATGAATTGCAGTCTCCTATATATGTGACTATATCACGAGTAGGTGTGAGACCGGGTTGTAAGCTATCACTACCTCAGGATGTAAAGGTCTTCCATGTGTCTTAGCAAATTGCAAATAATTTAAATAAATGTTTTACAGTTACTGAAAGACATCTACGAAGAAATGTACTGCTTAAATTTTAATTGTTATTTTATTATTATGTTTTTTACAGTATATTTGTATGTTAGCGTCTGCTAATGTTAGCTAGCATCCAGTTAAAATTTCTCCTGTTCCACCTTAAACAGAGTGACAGTTATTTTCTGATGAAACAAGAACAAAAAGTAACTGCTTCAGCATTTAAAAAAGAACAGAAAACTCCAGTATTGTGCTTGTAAATATGGATTAACATTTAGTGCTAGTTTTGCTATGGCATATATATATATATATATATATATATATATATATATATATATATATATATATATATATATATATATAATATATGTATATATATACACTGTGTGTGTTTTGAAAATAACATTGTGTTTGGTATTTAATATGCAGACTTTAAACTTTGGGAATTGTGTCAGTATAACAATTAATTTATGTTTTGTATTATTTATTCCAGATTGCAAACATATGTTCCTGCACTTTTTTAAACTTCTGGTTTTTTTTTAACTTCCTGCTATATATAGTGTGTTGAAAAAATGCATATTTGACAACACAAGAAATTGTATAAAACTTTATCTAGACAGTATAATAATTACATTAAGCAAGACCATAAATATTTTGCACAAATCACTTATATAAGCCTTTTAAAATTCTAGTAAACTGAATGGAGAAAAAACACATAGGGAAGAAATATGAGCATCTGCAATATCTTCAGACCATTCAGCTATTTATTATAATGTTTGTAACAGCTATTTAATACTAAAATTTAATTCAAATCAAATTGTATTTATATAGCGCTTTTCACAACAAAAAGTCGTCACAAAGCAGCTTTACAGAGATCCGGGTCCAAGCCTCCTATGAGCAAGCCAGGGGCAACAGTGGCAAGGAAAATCTCCCTCAGCACATGAGGAAGAAACCTTGGAAGGAACCAAGACTCATACGGGGAACCCATCCTCCTCGGGTCGACACCGGAGACACAACAGAGAACAGAACAGAAGTAAAAGTGAAATGGTGACAGATGATGTAATGTAAATGTAGTACATTAGTGATGTATGAGTCTGAGGAAGGAGAAGGTGATCAGGGATTCTGTGTGAGTTAAAAGTAGGTGCAGAGTTAATCTGAGGTAAAACAGCATGGCCAAGCATGATAGTGTAGATGAGACAAGGCCAGGATCTTGTACAGGATACACAGGGGCTGGATCAGGGCAACACCTGGAGAGCAGCAGGACAGCTCAAAGCATGAGAGAGAGACAGGAGAAAGAAAACCAGACAAAGGGAACAAAAAAATACAGAGGTTAGTAGGGTCATGGTAAAGAACGGGCAAATTTGTCCTGCGAAAAAAGCTTCCACGGGTCAGGCAAGAGAACCCAGCGGCAGACAGCGCGTTGGCGGTTACTAGAAAGCTAACTAAAAAAGCTGTAGCTATGGTAGTATGACAGGGTTAATACAGAACAGTGATAATTAACCTGATGCTGTGTATGGGGAAAAAAGCTTGTCCCATTTAGGGGTGGGGTGGGCATGGCTAGGTCCCAGAGGAGGTTTCAGAGCACCTGTAAGTCCAAAATCGATGACCAAAGGAGATTCACGGTGAATGTAGTCTTCTAAGACCCACCCACCCTTGAAACTTCTGTCAAAACTCAAGCAAACCACGAAGCAGACTCTAGAGAGATTCCAGAAGCAAAAGACCTTATCAGCAAAATCCATAAAAACAATAATGAAAGCAAAGACTGGCAAAATGCAAATGAAATAATGTCAAATAACTGCAAAGAGTATCTTATAAAAATGAACTTGGCATAAAAAGTAAGGAAATTTGTGTTTGGTAGATTATTTTTTTCTTGTTGTAACAATGCTTCTTGGCAGTTTATCTCATACCGTTGGAAAGCCTGTTAATTTCCCCTTTAAACGGTGCCACATTTGTAAGGAACATGCATTTGTGGGATGATCAGTAGAGCTGAGAATGTGGGTTGCGCCTCTTTAAAAGGTAAATGTGGCATCATTTAACAGGCTTTCCAACTGTATAAGATTTATTGCCCAGAAGCATTGTTACAACCAGGAAATAATCTACCAAACACAAATAACACAATTTTAAGAAATTTGTTTATTGTTTTTTGTAGAAATTTTTAAACAGAATTATATTTCTTAAAAAGTTTAGCTTTTTCAAAGTTTCTGTAAATACAAGGGTGTGTTTAGTGTTGAGTGATATTTTTTTTAGAACTGGTCTAAACTACCTCCATGATAAAGTTTTTATAGCAAAGTTGTATAATTAGTGTTCATTGTAAGTTGAACCAGAAAATTTGCACTGAAATATTTTTAATATGTTTACTGTATCATCTTTCAATAAGAATATAATTAATTAATATAATGTGTGTGTGTGTGTATTTATTTATTTTTTTTCCACATAAGATATCAACACAGAGGTGTCTTACACGAGGGGAAAAAAATTGTTGAACTGATGGAAGATGAATGCTGATGCAGCACCACAGACACTTGTGATAATGGGCATTGCAGCAGTGGTAATGGGCAGTCTTTGAATTTACCACAGCCTTCATGAAGCATTTTAGACAGCTGAAATTCGGTGTGGCTTTTTTGAATTTGTTCTGAAAAACGTGAGTTGGTGTTGTGGGCTGTGTGACAAGAAGTTTGTGCAGTCAACTAATACGTTGTGATTAGCAGCTATCGGATTCTGGAGTTTTCAAGCCCCAAAGAGCAGAGGAGCGCGCGCCATGTCAGGTTGGTAACAGTCATTTTGTTTGAAGTTTGTGTTTTTTTCTTTAGCCATCTCAAGTGAACAAAGTCATCAAAACTTTTTATTGCATTAGGCTTACTTTTCTAATGTTTGCTGCAGCTAGCCAACGTGTCATTATGATGAATAGCAAGTGTTCTAGTTAGCCTTTAACCCACATTATGTAATGTCTGAGCTAATAGCCAGGTCGTTAAATTTTGAAATTTGAATAATTACTTACAGTCTACTTGAGGTTGAGAAGTAAAATGTTTCTATCATTGTTTCTCAATATGACAACTTTAGAATGTGATCATATACTTTGATATATGAATCACGCTATATTATAGGGTAAGTGTACTTTTAAGGCCACCAAAATCAGGTTTTCAGGTATGTTTAATAGATATTCTTCTGATTTCTATTTGATATCTGTGGGGAAAAGGCAAGGTCATTTGAAAATGTATGCATTTGTTTATGTACATGTTTAGAATATTAAATGGTGATATTTTATGAAATATGTCAGAAGTGTGGTATGGACCTTATTGACAAAATAAAAATGTTGTTGATTAAGGAGGCCTTGACTTACACAGGGGTGTGATTATTTTCGTAACTGGGATTTTCTCTCAATAGAGTTAATGGTGTTGAATATAGATTCTTATAAACTAGGTGCACTGGGATAGACACTTGACTCCCACAATACACACTCCAGCCACTGGGGGGGGGTCTTACTTTTCTTGAGATCTTGAAGTGGAGCCTTTAAAGGGGAGGACCTCTGGTTTTGGAGGCCAGATACCGGAGCGTCGTTTTGGATATATATAAGATGGTGGAAGTTTTGGCGCTGATTTTTCTCTAGCACTCTGGAAACTGTTGCACCTCCAGATTACTACCTACCCTTTTGAATAATCTCTACATGCTTGGGCTGGTCGACCATGGAGTCAGCGCTTGGGTTCTTCGAGGATCTTTAGGTAAGAAGAGTGAACCCTCCCAAGTTCTCATTTCATCACAATAGATTTCAACACCTTATTTTCGTGATCTAATTGTTGGCTGTGTGATTGTAACTTGATAGTTTTGTGCTCTGTTGAGGTTAGCTGTTTGCTAAGGTGGGTATTGGATTGCAGAGTTGCTTGATTGTATACAGTCTAGACCTTTGGTAATTGGGTATGTTTGGTTGAGTTCTCAGGAAATCTGATTTGGTGGTGTTGATTTGACTCAAAAATACCTGTTGGAAATTGTGGCCTACTTGGGGCTTCTTGAGTTGTATGTGTTCTTTCAGAAGTCCTATGAGAGGACTTGAGGTAAGGTGGCCAAAATTGTCAAGTACTTTTAGTTTTGTAGTCATACTTTGGTGGTACTTAGGGATTTTAGGCCAATAGGGGAATATAGGTTACCTCTTGGTGTTTGAATTTTAGTAGCCTTAGAGTTAGGGGTCTCTGGTCTGTCCTCATTTCGGCTGGGGGGCTTTTGGTATTTTTTTAATTTTTTCCCAAAAATGTCTCAGTTTGATCCGGAAAGTTTTATCCAAGCCCATCTGCAGACAACGGACTGGATAAAATTAAAGAAGCCTCAGTTGCTCCAGCTTGCTGAATATTATGAGATTGAGGTAGATTCAGAGTTGAATAAAATTAAGATAGTAGATCCTTGCTCAGTCCCTAGGTTTGAGTGACTCCATCATTGAGGCAAGATTGGCTAGGGAACAAGCAGAGAAGGGTAGGCGAGAGAAGGAGAAGGATAGTTTGCGGGAGCTGGAGTTAGCTAAGATTGAGTTGGAGAAGGTTAAACTCTCGCAGATGGAGAGTCAACAACAGCGCAGACATGAGACTCGGTTTGATGTATCCAAATGTCTACATCTAATGCCAAAATTTCAGGAAGACGAGGTAGATGTGTTTTTTGATGCCTTTGAGAATATAGCCACGGAATTAGCTTGGCTGGAGAATTGTTGGACCGTTTTGGTTCAGAGTGTCCTGTAGGGGAAAGCTCGGGAGGCTTATGCAGCTTTGAATTCTGCACACTCCATGGAGTATGACACGGTGAAAACGGCAGTGAAGAATGCCTATGAAGTTGTGCCAGAAACTTACAGGCACAAATTCCGTTCTCTTAGACGTAAGCTAGCGGAAACCTATTTGGATGTAGCTAGGCAGCAGGAGGCAGTGTTTGAACGAAAGCATGTGAAGTTTATACTTTTGCAGATTTAAAACAGCTTGTTCTTATGGAACAGTTTAAAAATAGTCTACCTGTTCTTTAGGAAGTGTACATTCAGGAGCATGGGGCGACTGAAGTTAAAAAGGCTGCTATGATGGCAGATACTTACGAATTTACCCATAAGGAGTCGAGAGTGAAAGAGAGATCAGTGGTTGGAGAAAGGCTAATATAGAGGTTAAATCAGCAGAGACTAAAAGTCATAGGGAAGGGCCATCTGGCTCTAAACCTCATAGTCAACTTCAAAAACCTGTAAATTCTACTCCCTCGGGAGAAATAATCTGCCATTATTGTAGAAAACCTGGCCATATAAAATCAGGTTGTCCAGTTCTGCAGAAGTGCAGACGTGGGTCTTATACTGACTCTTCAAAATCTGTGGCATTGGTAGTTGGTTCAGAGAGGACTATTAGTTGTGTGGATCCTGAGTCTGAAATAACCCCCTCTCTGTATGATGGGTTTGTCTCCTGCTGTACAGTGTCCATTGGTTCTGGGGAGCCAGAAACCAAAATTAAAATTTTCAGGGACACTGGTGCAGTTCAGTCCTTGTTGTTACAAGGGGTTCGTGATTAGCCAGTTTCAATGACTCTTCAGTGTTGCTTCAGGGTGTGGGAAGTTTGTTTGGTGCCATGCCATTGCATAAAGTGTACCTAACCTCTAACTTGGTAAATGGCTATGTTAATGTAGCAGTAGTGCCATCATTACCAGTCCCTGGAGTTTCTATGCTATTGGGGAATGATCTTGCTGGGGTTCAAGTTTCGGTAACCCCTTTAATTAGTCACATGCCATGTGAGGTACCAGAAACAGAGGCTTTGGCCAGGGAGTATCCTGAGGTGTTTTCAACCTGTGTCGTTACCCGTGCCCAGTCTCGCCCCAAGGGGGTGGTTCCACAGAGAGGGCTGGAGGAGGCAGCATTTGAGCTTGGAGATACCTTCTTTGGAAAACTAGGTTAATCAGATGCAGCTCAGTTTAATAGGGAAACCTTAATCAAGGAGCTCAAGGAGGACCCTGAGTTGGCCTCATTGTGTAAGGGGGCTGGTACACGGGAGGAGACAGAGGAGTCGGCAGAGGTCTTCTATATGCATCAGGGAGTGCTTATGCGGAAGTGGAGGCCTCCTTATCATCCTGCTGTTGAAGATTGGAGTGTTGTGGAGCAGATTGTGTTGCTGAAGAGTTTTAGGTTGAAAGTGTTGCGCTTGGCACATGAAGCACCCATGGCAGGGCATGTGGGTATTCGTAAAGCCCAAGAGAGAGTCTTGCGTTATTTTTATTGGCCGAAGATGCATCGAGATGTAATCTCCTACTGTCGGACATGTCATGCTTGTCAGCTAGCCGGTAAGCCAAATCAGAAAGTGCCTTGTGCACCATTGTGTACTCTCCATTTTTGCGAGTGACGATAGATTGTGTTGGACCTTTGCACAAGACAAAAAAGGGTTATAAGTATCTGTTCACAATATTGGATGTGTGTACTAGATTTCCGGAGGCTGTACCCTCGAGAAACATTAAGGCAAGAACTATAATTGAGTGTTTGTTTCAGTTCTTTTCTCGGTGTGGGCTGCCTCGTGAGATTCAATCAGATTGTGGTTCAAACTTTACATCTGGTGTTTTCCAGGAAGTAATGTGTGAGCTAGATATTAAGCAAATTTGTATTCATTAAAGGAGCAGGAACACTCTTGTCTGTGATGTTTCTCTTTTCTCTGAGACCTCCTGTAACAAAATGCACATATGCCATTTGTTCAAAACTGTGATCTTCAAAATAAAATTTGGGCATTTAAACCATCTAACAGTGATTATGGAAAAGCGAAGAACCACTATGTTAGTACACAATAGGTTTCTGAACAGGGGCTCAAGCACTCATGAATAATAATTTACAAATAAACAAATAAGTGCTCATTTATTCTGGTTCATCCTGAGTAAACAGACCTCGGTGTGCATTTACCTCAGATCAGTATCTGGTAATGAGGGACAAACAGGTTTGTACTCACAGTAAAATCTTTAATGCTTTGTTTTAGACAGAACATTACCTCAATATCTGCATTGATTGTCGAAGTTTGCAGGTATTTCATCGTTTTAAAACAGTAAAGTACAAAGAGAATTTGTGTGTGTAAAGTTGTTCACTCTTTAATGTTAAAATCTTTCCTGTCTCTCCGCTGCTGAGCTGCAAGTAGGTGTACGCATGTGTAGTCCAAAATGCCTTGGGCACTGAGTTGTCACTCAAAAACTCATTAGCCAATGGGAAGGTACCCCTGAGAAAACCCGCCCACACGAGAGCTTTTTGCCAAAACTGCTTGCAAAACTCAAGGATCCAGTGTACAAAACTCAGAGAGCTCGTGCACAGAACTCGTGCTGCTTGTGCACAAAACTCAGAGAGCACACGCAGAACTCAGAACTCACACACTAAAGCCATGGAGCGTTTCATATTTGGCACAAATCTGATTCCATAATCCTTGGAATCCTGAAGGTTCCAAAAAGCTGTGCAAGCCTATTCTATACTTCACTCAGCACATGGAGCATTTACAAAAGAGGCGTGAGCCTAATCTTTATTTTTTTTAGCACATCTGTAACATTCCAAAATGCTGCGAGAGCCAATTCTTAATTCTCGTAGCAACCGGAGCGTTAAAAAGGGTGGCGTGAGCCTACTGTTTATTTTTAGCGCATCCTGAAGATTCCAAAAAGCTGCAAAACCTGTTCTTAATTCTTGTAGAAACCGGAGCGTTCCAAATGATGACGTGAGCATGCTGTTTATTTTTAGCATGTGCTGAAGGTTCCAAAAAGCTGCACGAGACTATTCTCAATTCTCGTAGCAACCGGAGCGATCCAAGTGGTGACGCAAGCTTGTTTATTTTTAGCGAATCCTGTATGGAACCTGATTGGTGCCAAAAAGAATCGCACAAAAAAAAATTAACATCAAACGTAAAACTTAAAGGTTACCCTCTACTCATGTGTTTACCTAGCTTGACTGGAAATAGGAATCCCATCTTGATATATACAGTTATACATTTTATGGACTAGAAGAGGTCTCCATATCTCAGCTTTGGGATATGGTAGAGCGAAAATAACCACACCACTGTCTTTGTCAGGACTTCCCTGACACACGGTGTGGGTTTGGAGAAGATCTGAGGAGGTCACAGTTTTCACCCCAAAAAAAAATAATAAAGGGTACCCCTTTGTGTTTTTTTTTTTATACTAAATTTTTGACCGTCTCAGACTTCTACCTCTACCTTGCTAGATGTTTTTTTTTTTTTTTTTAGCGCATCCGGAATCTTTCAAAATGTTGCGCAAGCCTATTCTTAATTCTCAAAGCATCCGCAGCATTCCAAATGGTGACGCAAACTTGTTGATTATTTTTAGTGAATCCTGTATGGAATCTGATTTGTGCCAAAAAGAATGCACAAAAAAAATTCATCTCAAATGTAAAACTTATAACTTGCAAACAAAAAATCCAGCTCTGACATTTGTGCTCCATGACTTTGTGCGTGAGCGCTGAGTTCAGCGCATGCTCTCTGAGTTTTGTGCGCCAGCTGCACGAGTTCTGTGCGTGCTCTTTGAGTTTTGTACGCCTTGTTCCTGAGTAACTGTAAACTGCTTATGCATGCAAATTCATTAACTACAGAACTTCAAATGTAAAAGATTATGAGGTTATAGTACAAACGATTATGCTACAACTGATGCTAAAGATCTCATCTAAATAACTTAAATTAACCTCCTATTTGCTTTTCTCCCTGCCCACCATTTTTCACTGCCCTACTCATTTTTTTTTACTACAGTCCATCTTTACATAATTACATAAAGAAAATGAATTAGTTCATGTTCATAGTTAATTTTGAAAAAAATGTACTAACTTCACAGCTCCAAAAATAAACTACTTCACGTGCTTTTGTTTATTTTTTTCTCTCAGTAAATAAGCTTCTATAGCTTTCATATAACCTTCTGCAACCCATTAATCACCAGCCAAAACTCACTGCTACTCACTAACAAAAAATGAGTGTATGTGAAATTATATATTCAAAATATTACTTTACACCAAAAAACCAGCACTGAGATTGAGAATGTATTTTAACCCACGTAGCTACTACTTTATGTCTTCTTAATGTGTTTAAGCAGTTTTATTTCTTATTTTATTTCTTATACTGAGGGAAGCGGTTCTGTGACATAAAAAATGCTCACATCGTCTTGTAAAATTCGCCATCAAACCACATAATTACTCAAATTAAAATACTCATGTATGAGCGATTGTCATGTCATTTAAATGTTTTCTATGTCAGAGGGGAAAAAAGAGCTAGCTAGAGTTAAACAGGTTAGCTAAAGTTTGTCATTTGGAAAAAAAACAAACAAACAAAACTAAAAACGGTTCAATATTACGTATGTACCATATAGCAGTTGATAGAATAACGTACATAACATTAACGATGTTGACTACATTTGGGCGATACCAAAATACATATGTATCCAAAAATAGAAGGTTAAATTGACATATTTATGGGATGAAGCTGTTCCCTGAGGCTGGTGAGAGCTGCTCGCGTGCCGCGGTCACTGAAAAGAGTGCGTAGCTTCATCGTCTTCTTCTTCTGTGTTTTTACATCAGTTCTCTTCTGCCACCTTCCGGTTTCTCACTCAGAGTTCATTCATTTTAGAGCTGTCGTTCCAGTCCAGTCGTCTTCACTTAAACTTAAATAACAATCTCCTCCCTTCAGCATGACACTGAATGTTTCCATATGTGTTTAATAAAATGCTCTGATCAGTGTAGTGTGCTAACTGCAATCCCAGTAAACATTTAGCCGTTGATTCAATGTTGAAATAATGTACTTGACTGTGGTCTAATCAACGTTTTTTTAAGGTTGAAAATGAAAATGAAACACTGACGTTGAAAAGACGACTAACTAAGTCACATTAAAGACGTCCTTTTAAAGCCGTTATTTCAATGTGGAAATCACGTACATAAATGTCATCCAATAAACTCTGGATTAAAGTTGAAAAGACATCCAAACATCAACTTTATTTGTATAGCGCCTTTTACAACTGACGTTGTCACAAAGCAGCTTCACAGTTTCAGAACAGAACATTTAAAACAAAGCCCAATGCGAGCAAGCGGAAGGCGACACTGCCAAGGAAAAACTCCCTCAAGGCTGGAGGAAGAAACCTTGGGAGGAACCAAGACTCACAAAGGAGACCCATCCTCCTCTGATCAAACTATAGATTGAATTTTAAATGATCACCAATGAATTGTCATTATGCTACATAATAATAATAATAATGATAATAATCATAATAGTGACATCAATCTTGGGGCATAATAATAGTGCATCAGATTTGGAAGAATCAGTCAATGTTGCTAATCTGAGTCCATTTCTACTTCAGTGTAGTTGATCATGGTGAGTGGTCAGAGGCTGGCAGCAGTAGATGGAGGTGAGCAGCTGGTCTGGTCTGGTCTGGGCCGCAGGAGAATCCAGCAAACAATCTTCCATCAGTGGGCCACCATTTTCTCAGAAAACAGTAAAGGGAAGCGGTTAGTTTAGTTGAGTGCAGCAGAGAAAAAGAGCATGTGACGGATCTGACTGTAACAGACTGGGAGGAGGGAAACCAGAAGGAGCTCAGGCAAGGACGTCCTTCAGCTCCAAAAAAGAGAAATTGTGAGCACATCATCCGCGTTTACCCTGATTCCCCATGTCCATGAGTTCCTGAAATGACAACCTTAAACTAGACAGAGGTTAGTTGCCAAAGGCTAAACTGAACAAGTGTGTTTTGAGCCTAGACTTAAACATAGTGACTGTGTCTGCGTCCCGGACACTAGCTGGAAGATTGTTCCAGAGCCGAGGGGCTTTGTAGGAGAAAGAGTTTACTCAAGTTTCTGCTGGAGCATTCTGATAAAAGTGCATTGCAATAATCTAATCTTGATTGCGATAATGTAATCTTATTTGTGGCGGGGTTAATTATGTTAATGTACATAATTTCAAAGGAAGTAAAGTTGTAACCATGTTTTTGGTTAATAATTAAATTATTTTTGTAAATTATACATAATCCACCCCCTTTGCCCGTCAGTCTGGGGCTGTGTACATATTTATAGCCTGTAGGAGTGGCTTGATTTAGTGCTAAATATTCATCATTTCAGACTGACAGACAGTCTTGATACTGTAACAAATGTTTATATTCCTTAGAGCAAGCTTTGTACATACACCCTTACTATGGGCAAACAAATGGCCATTATCTGTAAGTGTATCCTTAAAATCACTTACCTGTTCGCTGTGTAATCTACTTGCCTGGTTTGTGCTGGTGGGTGGGGTTAGTCAAGTCTGGCGCAGACGTCGGACATCCCATTCCCAATGTATTTTAATTGAATGCAATAGATTGGAAGTGGGACGTCGGACACGGAACTGACTGATCCCATTCCCAATGTATTTGAATTGAATGCAATAGATTGGAAGTGGGACGTCGGACCCGGAAGTGACCGATCCCACTCCCAATGTATTTGAATTGAATGCAATAGATTGGAAGTGGGACGGCAGACTCGGAAGTGACCGATCCCACTCCCAATGTATTTGAATTGAATGCAATAGATTGGAAGTGGGACGTCGGACTCGGAAGTGACCGATCCCACTCCCAATGTATTTGAATTGAATGCAATAGATTGGAAGTGGGACGTCGGACTCGGAACTGACCGATCCGACTCCCAATGTATTTTAATTGAATGCAATAGATTGGAAGTGGGACGTCAGACTCGGAACTGACCGATCCCACTCCCAATATATTTGACTTGAAGTTAGGCTTACACAACTTCACAGGCTGTCTCGTGGGGTGTGCACAATAAACATATTAACATTTGGGGTCATTCGGACCCTTTTAAGGGGTGTCCAAAACCCATGAATGAAATTTGAATGGGAATAAATTGGGAGTGGGATGTCCAGAAACTGAGCTTGGGGGGGTCTACCGACTTCACGGCGTCGAGTACTGAATCATCTGAGTCCCCCAAACAACATATCAGAAGATGGGGTCACTGGGATCTTGCGTAGTATGTTATGTTCAGCAAATTTATTCATGAAAAATGTTTTCCTTTGTTTGCCCACTTCCAATCTATTCTAACCAAGTCAAATAAATTGCAAGTGGGATCTTACTTCCAATCTATTCCAGTCAAATCAAATAAACTGGAAGTGGGATCCCACTTCCAATTTATTTTACTATTTGGAATTTGGAAATCTTTGATTTTGGGGCCAGAACTGAGGCCTATATTGACAAATTGGGACCCAATCTCACTATCTCACTTCCAATTTATTCCAGTCAAATCAAATAGAATGGAAGTGGGATCCCACTTCCAATCTATTCTAACCAAGTCAAATTGGGACCAATTTTGGACCCAATCTCACTATCCCATTTCCAATTGATTTCATTCAAGTCAAATAAATTGGAAGTGGGATCCCATGGAACATGTACATGACTTGGCTGAAATAAATTGGAAGTGGGATCCCATGAAACACGTACATGACTTGGCTGAAATGAATTGGAAGTGGGATCCCAATTCCAGTCTATTTCAGCCAAGTCAAATAAACTGGAAATGGGATACCACTTCCAATATATTCCAATATAGTAAAATAAATTGGAAGTGGGATCCAATTTCGAAAACTTTGACTTTGGGGCCAAAATTGGGGCCTATATTGACAAATTGGGACCCAATCTCACTATCCCACTTCAAATTTATTCCTGTCATTGAAGAGAATGAGAATCTCTGAGCGTTTTGTGGGTGCTGCGAGCTCTCTCTGAGTGTTTTGTGCTAACTGCGATCTCTCTCTGAGTGTTTTGTGCGCGCTGCGCACTTTGGCTGAGAGTTTTTTTGTGAGCTTTGCGATCTCTCGCTGAGTGTTTTGTGCAAACTGCGCGCTCTCGCTGAGTGTTTTGTGCGCGCTGCACGCTCTCGCTGAGTATTTTGTGCCTGCTGCGAGATCTCTGAGGCTTTTCTTGCGAGCTTTGCGATCTCTTTGAGTGTTTTGTGCATGCTGCGAGATCTGTCTGAGGTTTTTTTTGTGAGCTTTGCGATGTCTCTGTGTGTTTTGTGTGCGCTGCGCGATCTCTCTGAGGTTTTTCTTGCGAGCTTTGCGATCTCTCTGAGGTTTTTTTGTGAGCTTTGCGATCTCTCTGAGGCTTTTCTTGCGAGCTTTGCGATCTCTCTGAGTGTTTTGTGCATGCTGCGCGCTCTCTCTGAGGTTTTTTTGTGAGCTTTGCCATCTCTCTGAGGCTTTTCTTGCGAGCTTTGCGATCTCTGTGTGTTTTGTGCGTGCTACGCGATCTGTCTGAGGTTTTTTTTGTGAGCTTTGCGATCTCTCTGAGTATCTTGTGCATGCTGCGCGCTCTCTCTGAGTGTTTTGTGCATGCTGCGCGCTCTCTCTGAGGTTTTTTTGTGAGCTTTGCCATCTCTCTGAGGCTTTTCTTGCGAGCTTTGCGATCTCTCTGTGTTTTGTGCGTGCTGCGCGATCTGTCTGAGTTTTTTTTTGTGAGCTTTGCGATCTCTCTGTGTGTTTTGTGCATGCTGCGTGATCTGTCTGAGGTTTTTTTTTGTGAGCTTTGCGATCTCTGTGTGTTTTGTGCATGCTGCGCCATCTCTCTGATGTTTTTTTTGTGAGCTTTGCGATCTCTCTGTGTGTTTTGTGCATGCTGCGCGATCTGTCTGAGGTTTTTTTTTGTGAGCTTTGCGATCTCTCTGTGTGTTTTGTGCATGCTGCTCGATCTGTCTGAGTTTTTTTTTGTGAGCTTTGCGATCTCTCTGAGGGTTTTGTGCATGCTGCGCGATTTGTCTGAGGTTTTTTTTGCGAGCTTTGCGATCTCTCTGAATGTATTGTGCGTGCTGCGCGATCTGTCTGAGGTTTTTTTTGCGAGCTTTGCGATCTCTCTGAGTGTTTTGTGCGTGCTGCGCGATCTGTCTGAGGTTTTTTTTTGTGAGCTTTGCGATCTCTGAGTATCTTGTGCGTGCTGCGCGCTCTCTCTGAGTTTTTTTTGTGAGCTTGGCGATCTCTCTGTGGGTTTTGTGCATGCTGCGCGATCTCTCTGAGGTTTTTCTTGCGAGCTTTGCGATCTGTCTGAGGTTTTTCTTGCGAGCTTTGCGATCTCTCTGAGGTTTTTCTTGAGAGCTTTGCGATCTCTCTGAGTGTTTTGTGCGGGCTGCGCGCTCTCTCTGAGGTTTTTTTGTGAGCTTTGCGATCTCTCTGAGGCTTTTCTTGTGAGCTTTGCGATCTCTCTGAGGTTTTTCTTGCGAGCTTTGCGATCTCTGAGGTTTTTTTGTGAGCTTTGCGATCTCTCTGAGTGTTTTGTGCGGGCTGCGGGCTCTCTCTGAGGTTTTCTTGTGAGCTTTGCGATCTCTCTGTGTGTTTTGTGCATGCTGCGCCATCTCTCTGATGTTTTTTTTTGTGAGCTTTGTGATCTCTCTGTGTGTTTTGTGCATGCTGCGCGATCTCTCTGAGGTTTTTTTGTGAGCTTTGCGATCTCTCTGAGGCTTTTCTTGCGAGCTTTGCGATCTCTCTGAGTGTTTTGTGCATGCTGCGCGCTCTCTCTGAGGTTTTTTTGTGAGCTTTGCCATCTCTCTGAGGCTTTTCTTGCGAGCTTTGCGATCTCTGTGTGTTTTGTGCGTGCTACGCGATCTGTCTGAGGTTTTTTTTGTGAGCTTTGCGATCTCTCTGAGTATCTTGTGCATGCTGCGCGCTCTCTCTGAGTGTTTTGTGCATGCTGCGCGCTCTCTCTGAGGTTTTTTTGTGAGCTTTGCCATCTCTCTGAGGCTTTTCTTGCGAGCTTTGCGATCTCTCTGTGTTTTGTGCGTGCTGCGCGATCTCTCTGAGGCTTTTCTTGCGAGCTTTGCGATCTCTCTGTGTGTTTTGTGCGTGCTGCGCGATCTGTCTGAGTTTTTTTTGTGAGCTTTGCGATCTCTCTGTGTGTTTTGTGCATGCTGCGTGATCTGTCTGAGGTTTTTCTTTGTGAGCTTTGCGATCTCTGTGTGTTTTGTGCATGCTGCGCCATCTCTCTGATGTTTTTTTTGTGAGCTTTGCGATCTCTCTGTGTGTTTTGTGCATGCTGCGCGATCTGTCTGAGGTTTTTTTTGTGAGCTTTGCGATCTCTCTGAGGGTTTTGTGCATGCTGCGCGATCTGTCTGAGGTTTTTTTTTGCGAGCTTTGCGATCTCTCTGAATGTATTGTGCGTGCTGCGCGATCTGTCTGAGGTTTTTTTTGTGAGCTTTGCGATCTCTGAGTATCTTGTGCGTGCTGCGCGCTCTCTCTGAGGTTTTTTTGTGAGCTTTGCCATCTCTCTGAGGCTTTTCTTGCGAGCTTTGCGATCTCTCTGTGTTTTGTGCGTGCTGCGCGATCTCTCTGAGGCTTTTCTTGCGAGCTTTGCGATCTCTCTGTGTGTTTTGTGCGTGCTGCGCGATCTGTCTGAGTTTTTTTTTGTGAGCTTTGCGATCTCTCTGTGTGTTTTGTGCATGCTGCGTGATCTGTCTGAGGTTTTTCTTTGTGAGCTTTGCGATCTCTGTGTGTTTTGTGCATGCTGCGCCATCTCTCTGATGTTTTTTTTGTGAGCTTTGCGATCTCTCTGTGTGTTTTGTGCATGCTGCGCGATCTGTCTGAGGTTTTTTTTGTGAGCTTTGCGATCTCTCTGAGGGTTTTGTGCATGCTGCGCGATCTGTCTGAGGTTTTTTTTGCGAGCTTTGCGATCTCTCTGAATGTATTGTGCGTGCTGCGCGATCTGTCTGAGGTTTTTTTTGTGAGCTTGGCGATCTCTCTGTGGGTTTTGTGCATGCTGCGCGATCTCTCTGAGGTTTTTCTTGCGAGCTTTGCGATCTGTCTGAGGTTTTTCTTGCGAGCTTTGCGATCTCTCTGAGGTTTTTCTTGCGAGCTTTGCGATCTCTCTGAGGTTTTTTTGTGAGCTTTGCGATCTCTCTGAGTGTTTTGTGCGGGCTGCGCGCTCTCTCTGAGGTTTTTTTGTGAGCTTTGCGATCTCTCTGAGGCTTTTCTTGTGAGCTTTGCGATCTCTCTGAGGTTTTTCTTGCGAGCTTTGCGATCTCTGAGGTTTTTTTGTGAGCTTTGCGATCTCTCTGAGTGTTTTGTGCGGGCTGCGCGCTCTCTCTGAGGTTTTCTTGTGAGCTTTGCGATCTCTCTGTGTGTTTTGTGCATGCTGCGCCATCTCTCTGATGTTTTTTTTTGTGAGCTTTGCGATCTCTCTGTGTGTTTTGTGCATGCTGCGCGATCTCTCTGAGGTTTTTTTTATGAGATTTGCGATCTCTCTGAGTGTTTTGTGGGTGCTGCTCGATCTCTCTGAGGCTTTTCTTGCGAGCTTTGCGATCTCTCTGAGTGTTTTGTGGGTGCTGCGCGATCTGTCTGAGGTTTTTTTGTGAGCTTTGCGATCTCTCTGAGTGTTTTGTGGGTGCTGCGCGATCTGTCTGAGGCGTTTCTTGCGAGCTTTGCGATCTGTCTGAGGTTTTTTTTTGTGAGCTTTGCGATCTCTCTGAATGTATTGTGCGTTCTGCACGATCTGTCTGAGATTTTTTTGTGAGCTTTGTGATCTCTCTGTGTTTTGTGCGTGCTGTGCGATCTGTCTGAGGTTTTTTTTTTGTGAGCTTTGCGATCTCTCTGTGTGTTTTGTGCGTGCTGCACGATCTGTCTGAGGTTTTTTTGTGAGCTTTGCGATCTCTCTGTGTGTTTTGTGCGTGCTGCGCGATCTCTCTGTGTGTTTTGTGCAAACTGTGCGCTCTCTCTGAGGTTTTTTTTGCTTTGCGATCTCTCTGAGTATCTTGTGCGTGCTGCGCGCTCTCTCTGTGTGTTTTGTGCATGCTGCGCCATCTCTCTGATGTTTTTTTTGTGAGCTTTGCGATCTCTGTGTGTTTTGTGCATGCTGCGCGATCTGTCTGAGGTTTTTCTTGCGAGCTTTGCGATCTCTCTGAGGTTTTTCTTGCGAGCTTTGCGATCTCTCTGAGGTTTTTTTGTGAGCTTTGCGATCTCTCTGAGGCTTTTCTTGTGAGCTTTGCAATCTCTCTGTGTGTTTTGTGCGTGCTGCGCCATCTCTCTGATGTTTTTTTTTTGTGAGCTTTGCGATCTCTCTGAGTGTTTTGTGCGTGCTGCGCCATCTCTCTGATGTTTTTTTTTTTGTGAGCTTTGCAATCTCTCTGTGTGTTTTGTGCATGCTGCGCCATCTCTCTGATGTTTTTTTGTGAGCTTTGTGATCTCTCTGTGTGTTTTGTGCGTGCTGCGCGATCTGTCTGAGGTTTTTTTTGTGAGCTTTGCGATCTCTCTGTGTGTTTTGTGCGTGCTGCGAGATCTCTCTGAGGTTTTCTTGTGAGCTTTGCGATCTCTCTGAGTGTTTTGTGCGTGCTGCGCCATCTCTCTGATGTTTTTTTTTTGTGAGCTTTGCGATCTCTCTGAGTGTTTTTTGCGCGATGTTCGATCTCTCTGAGGCTTTTCTTGCGAGCTTTGCGATCTCTCTGAGTGTTTTGTGGGTGCTGCGCGATCTGTCTGAGGTTTTTTTGTGAGCTTTGCGATCTCTCTGAGTGTTTTTTTGCGAGCTTTGCGATCTCTCTGTGTGTTTTGTGCGTGCTGCGCGATCTCTCTGAGGCGTTTCTTGCGAGCTTTGCGATCTCTCTGAGGTTCTTTTGCGAGCTTTGCGATCTCTCTGTGTTTTGTGCATGCTTCGCGATCTGTCTGAGGTTTTTTTTGTGAGCTTTGCGATCTCTCTGTGTGTTTTGTGCATGCTGCTCGATCTGTCTGAGGTTTTTTTTGTGAGCTTTGCGATCTCTCTGAGGGTTTTGTGCATGCTGCGCGCTCTCTCTGAGTTTTTTTTGTGAGCTTTGCGATCTCTCTGGGTTTTGTGCATGCTGCGCGATCTCTCTGAGGTTTTTCTTGCGAGCTTTGCGATCTCTCTGAGGTTTTTTTGTGAGCTTTGCGATCTCTCTGAGGCTTTTCTTGTGAGCTTTGCGATCTCTCTGTGTGTTTTGTGCATGCTGCGCGATCTCTCTGAGGTTTTTCTTGCGAGCTTTGCGATCTCTCTGAGGTTTTTTTGTGAGCTTTGCGATCTCTCTGAGTGTTTTGTGGGGGCTGCGCGCTCTCTCTGAGGTTTTTTTGTGAGCTTTGCGATCTCTCTGTGTGTTTTGTGCGTGCTGCGCCATCTCTCTGATGTTTTTTTTTGTGAGCTTTGCGATCTCTCTGAGTGTTTTGTGCGTGCTGCGCCATCTCTCTGATGTTTTTTTTTGTGAGCTTTGTGATCTCTCTGTGTGTTTTGTGCATGCTGCGCGATCTGTCTGAGGTTTTTTTTTATGAGATTTGCGATCTCTCTGAGTGTTTTGTGGGTGCTGCGAGATCTGTCTGAGGCGTTTCTTGCGAGCTTTGCGATCTCTCTGAGGTTTTTTTGCGAGCTTTGCGATCTCTATGTGTTTTGTGCGTGCTGCGCGATCTGTCTGAGTTTTTTTTTGTGAGCTTTGCGATCTCTCTGTGTGTTTTGTGCGTGCTGCGCGATCTGTCTGAGGTTTTTTTTGTGAGCTTTGCGATCTTTCTGAATGTATTGTGCTTGCTGCGCGATCTGTCTGAGGTTTTTTTTTGTGAGCTTTGCGATCTCTGAGTATCTTGTGCGTGCTGCGCGCGCTCTCTGATTTTTTTTTGTGAGCTTTGCGATCTCTCTGTGGGTTTTGTGCATGCTGCGCGATCTGTCTGAGGTTTTTCTTGCGAGCTTTGCGATCTCTCTGAGATTTTTTTGTGAGCTTTGCGATCTCTCTGAGGCTTTTCTTATGAGCTTTGCGATCTCTCTGTGTGTTTTGTGCATGCTGCGCGATCTGTCTGAGATTTTTCTTGCGAGCTTTGCGATCTCTCTGAGGTTTTTCTTGCGAGCTTTGCGATCTCTCTGAGGTTTTTTTGTGAGCTTTGCGATCTCTCTGAGTGTTTTGTGCGGGCTGCGCGCTCTCTCTGAGGTTTTTTTGTGAGCTTTGCAATCTCTCTGAGGCTTTTCTTGTGAGCTTTGCGATCTCTCTGTGTGTTTTGTGCGTGCTGCGCGATCTGTCTGAGGTTTTTTTTTGTGAGCTTTGCGATCTCTGAGTATCTTGTGCGTGCTGCGCGCTCTCTCTGAGTTTTTTTTGTGAGCTTTGCGATCTCTCTGTGGGTTTTGTGCATGCTGCGCAATCTCTCTGAGGTTTTTCTTGCGAGCTTTGCGATCTCTCTGAGGTTTTTTTGTGAGCTTTGCGATCTCTCTGAGGTTTTTTTGTGAGCTTTGCGATCTCTCTGAGTGTTTTGTGCGGGCTGCGCGCTCTCTCTGAGGTTTTCTTGTGAGCTTTGCGATCTCTCTGTGTGTTTTGTGCGTGCTGCGCCATCTCTCTGATGTTTTTTTTTTTTGTGAGCTTTGTGATCTCTCTGTGTGTTTTGTGCATGCTGCGCGATCTCTCTGAGGTTTTTTTTATGAGCTTTGCGATCTCTCTGAGTGTTTTTTGCGTGCTGCTCGATCTCTCTGAGGCTTTTCTTGCGAGCTTTGTGATCTCTCTGAGTGTTTTGTGGGTGCTGCGCGATCTGTCTGAGGCGTTTCTTGCGAGCTTTGCGATCTCTCTGAGGTTTTTTTGCGAGCTTTGCGATCTCTCTGAGGTTTTTTTGTGAGCTTTGCGATCTCTCTGAGGCTTTTCTTATGAGCTTTGCGATCTCTCTGTGTGTTTTGTGCATGCTGCGCGATCTGTCTGAGATTTTTCTTGCGAGCTTTGCGATCTCTCTGAGGTTTTTCTTGCGAGCTTTGCGATCTCTCTGAGGTTTTTTTGTGAGCTTTGCGATCTCTCTGAGTGTTTTGTGCGGGCTGCGCGCTCTCTCTGAGGTTTTTTTGTGAGCTTTGCAATCTCTCTGAGGCTTTTCTTGTGAGCTTTGCGATCTCTCTGTGTGTTTTGTGCGTGCTGCGCGATCTGTCTGAGGTTTTTTTTTGTGAGCTTTGCGATCTCTGAGTATCTTGTGCGTGCTGCGCGCTCTCTCTGAGTTTTTTTTGTGAGCTTTGCGATCTCTCTGTGGGTTTTGTGCATGCTGCGCAATCTCTCTGAGGTTTTTCTTGCGAGCTTTGCGATCTCTCTGAGGTTTTTTTGTGAGCTTTGCGATCTCTCTGTGTGTTTTGTGCGTGCTGCGCCATCTCTCTGATGTTTTTTTTTTTTGTGAGCTTTGTGATCTCTCTGTGTGTTTTGTGCATGCTGCGCGATCTCTCTGAGGTTTTTTTTATGAACTTTGCGATCTCTCTGAGTGTTTTTTGCGTGCTGCTCGATCTCTCTGAGGCTTTTCTTGCGAGCTTTGTGATCTCTCTGAGTGTTTTGTGGGTGCTGCGCGATCTGTCTGAGGCGTTTCTTGCGAGCTTTGCGATCTCTCTGAGGTTTTTTTGCGAGCTTTGCGATCTCTCTGAGTGTTTTGTGCGGGCTGCGCGCTCTCTCTGAGGTTTTCTTGTGAGCTTTGCGATCTCTCTGTGTGTTTTGTGCGTGCTGCGCCATCTCTCTGATGTTTTTTTTTTTTGTGAGCTTTGTGATCTCTCTGTGTGTTTTGTGCATGCTGCGCGATCTCTCTGAGGTTTTTTTTATGAGCTTTGCAATCTCTCTGAGTGTTTTTTGCGTGCTGCTCGATCTCTCTGAGGCTTTTCTTGCGAGCTTTGTGATCTCTCTGAGTGTTTTGTGGGTGCTGCGCGATCTGTCTGAGGTTTTTTTGTGAGCTTTGCGATCTCTCTGAGTGTTTTGTGGGTGCTGCGCGATCTCTCTGAGGTTTTTTTGTGAGCTTTGCGATCTCTGTGTTTTTTTGCGAGCTTTGCGATCTCTCTGTGTGTTTTGTGCAAACTGTGCGCTCTCTCTGAGGTTTTTTTTGCTTTGCGATCTCTCTGAGTATCTTGTGCGTGCTGTGCGATCTGTCTGAGGTTTTTCTTGCGAGCTTTGCGATCTGAGTGTTTTGTGCAAACTGCTGGCTCTCGCTGAGTGTTTTGTGCAAACTGCGCTCTCTCTCTGTGTGTTTTGTGCGTGCTGCGCGCTCTCGCTGAGGGTTTTGTGCGTGCTGCACCCTCTCGCTGAGTGTTTTGTACGTCCTGCGGGCTCTCGCTGAGGTTTTTCTTTGCACTGTAAAATGTGATAAGTTGATCTTACTTAAAGGAATTTAGGAATCCGGTTGCCTTGAAATAGTTAAGTAAATATAACTATTATTTTGAAGTTATGTTAACTTAACGTCTATCATTTAAGTGTACTTAAAACGCAACTGTATTTACTTAATTGATATGAGTTGTTCTGACATTAAGTAGTACATAGATGTAAGTTGCCATTTTTAAGTACTGCCAACTTATGTTACCCAAGTTAACATAATTCCACAAGAGTCCTGTTTACTTAATAGAATTTAGGAAACCGATTGCCTTAGAAAAATAAAGTAAGCACAACAAAGAATTATTATTCAGTAGTACTTCTGGTTTATTTTAATCAAATTCCATTACATCACAGAGCACATCAGCCTATCTAAATACATAAAGTTACCCAAAAATAAAATTAATTCCACATTTAAGTCAATTAAAAATATTTTTTAAAAGAAAACCTCCAGTAATCTTTATTCTTGAATGACTCAAATGGCACAGTCTGTGTAATAAACAAAAATGTACAATAATGTTTAATGCACTTAACCAAGCTAAAGTTTTGCACAATAAATTTAAGTGCTTTGACACATTATGAACAACACAAGAACATTTTGCAAGTGCAAACCATATAAATGAGAGCCTAACATCAATAAGAGGGTAAAGCTGGGTCCATCGAAACTTAGAAATCCCTTAAATTATTTTGGGCTCAGATTGCCTACTCCCAGGTTTAGCAAGTCAAATGTGTTCTCCAGTCTTTTGGGATAGTCCAAATGAAGGTTTTATAGTAGTTCAAATGTCAGGCAAATAGCTTGAGCATGGTTTTCAATGTTCTCCATAACGTTACCTTCCAGTATGATATTAATGCTAGATGGCTCAAAGTGTATGGCATTTGGACCTGGTTGCTGGCTGTCTTCAGGTATAACAGTCAATAACCCATCAGGAACCTGAATGAAATCTGTGATGGTATCTGAATCCTGCAGACAAAAGGTAAATATAATGAAAAAATATATTATTGCAAAACCTTCATGTCTTCACTAAGTAAATTTTAATTATACAATTTGATGTAATACTTACAAAACAGACCTTGAAGTACTCACTGCCTAATCTCCAAGATAAACCTGGAAGACAACGAAGGACAGCAGTCCACATTGCTGTAATATCCTGGATCTACAAGTTAAGAAAAAACAAACCAAAATATCTAAAAATAAACATGAGACAAATGTGTGATAAATTATAAGTTAAAACACATAGGTGTCTGTGTTCTATAATATATGTTACCATCCCATTAAAACAGGATTCATCTGCTAAAAAAAATATTATTGGGTGTTTGTGCTGTTTTGTTTAACTTGTCTGTCTTTGGGCTCCATGGTTTTAGAAAGAACCATTAAAAATGAAAGAAACATTACACAGCACAAAAATAACTGATTTGTCTTTAATAGTTTTCGGGAAATAGTGCAGCTCCATGGCAAATAAATGTTGGTTCTCATGTTTGGAATTAGTTGATGATGACAAGTCTACAGGAAAACTAACCAACCTTAAAGGAACACTAGCTAAGATCAGTGGAGCATCACAATGATTTTTAAGCTGTAATTAAGCTAAAAAATTAAGGTAAAAAATATTATCTAGTGTTCCATTAAGGAGGTGACTGGATCACTCTTATAAAAGTAACATTCCAAATTGTAATAAAAAGATTCCTTACCTTAATTTCAACTTGGGCAACAATGTCTGCAAGTGTACTGCCAATAATTCCTTTCCTGGATTTAAAGATCTCAAGGAATCGTGGGGTGTGACTGTCCAAGGCCTCAAAAAAGTCTTGTTCAAGATCTTTACTTGCCACCCTTGTGAACTCAGCAAAAACCTTTAGGAAAAACACAGCACACATAGAGCCATAATTCGATTTGTACCACATTAACAGATTACACAAATTAAAATACATTTACTCTTGTAGAAGTAATATGTTCATGTTAATACGATTGTATGTTTTATTTTACATAAATTACATATTTGTTACCATACCTGCTGCTTTCTGAAAAGGGCTGGCCAGCGCTCCAACATGCGTTTCACTGGTGGCTGTAACCACCATGTTTCTGTATCTGTAATGTCTAAGCAGTTGCCCTTTCTTTCATACACAAATTTGCAAAATTTACATGCCCACTGCATCTGATTTAGTTGTGTTCAAGCTGCAAAAAAGAAGAACCTTTTTTAAAAATGGATTCAAACATTGTAGATATAGTGCTCACACAAGGTAAAGTGTGTTTCATAAAATGTCAGCCCTGTGCTTACAAAAAAAAGGCTAACCCGTGTCTTCTATATTATTTATAAAACGTGCTCTGTTAACGTCGACTTGGTATGTGTTGTAAATAATTGTTTTATCCATGTTATACGGAGTATTTTTCCGGTGAACACATTCACACAAGACTTGAAGTTATGTAAGACACTTCAGACAAAAGGTTAACCCCAACAAAGTTATGCCTTAACCAGCTTTGCATTTGCCGTTACAAATATGGAGCTTTGCCTGGGTCACGGTTTTTTTAAAAAAAAGTAACCTCTGCCGCTTTTGACTCACCATTGAGTTATGCTATGGCTTCAACAGAAATTTTGTGAGTGCTGCGCGCTCTCTCTGAGTGTTTTGTGCGTGCTGCGCGCTCTCTCTGTGTGTTTTGTGCAAACTGCGCGCTCTCGCTGAATGTTTTGTGCGCGCTGCGCGCTCTCTCAGGTTTTTTTTTTTTTTTTTTTTTGCGAGCTTTGCGCATCCCTCTGAGTGTTTTGTGCAAACTGCGCGCTCTCTATGAGTGTTTTGTGCGAACTGCGCGCTCTCTCTGAGTTTTTTTTTGCGAGCTTTGCGCTCTCTCTGTGTGTTTTGTGCAAACTGCGCGCTCTCGCTGAGGGTTTTGTGCGTGCTGCGCGCTTTCGCTGAGTGTTTTGTGCAATCTGCGCGCTCTCTGAGTGTTTTGTGCAAACTGCGCGCTCTCTCTGAGTGTTTTGTGCATGCTGCCCGCTCTCTCTGAGTGATTTGTGCGAGCTTGTACTTTCCACTTCGGACGTCAGTCGCATGCTGAGCAGAGTGAATGCATGGAAGGTAGCTGGCCCTGATGGTGTACCTGGCCGGGTGCTAAGAGCTTGTGATGTGGAACTTGCGGGTGTCTTCACTCACATCTTTAATGTTTCGCTTGCCCAGGTAGCTGTACCATCTATCTTTAAGTCAGCCATCGTTGTGCTTGTGCCTCACTCACCCCAATAATTTCCAAGTGCTTTAAAAGACTAGTTCTTTCTCACTTGAAATCCTGCCTGCCTGCTACGCTGGACCCACACCAGTTTGCTTATCGTAGCAACAGATCCACCGAGGACGCTATCTCAACAGCACTACACACTGCACTAACCCACCTCGCTTGGAGGCATAAGGAAGCATAAAGTAATCTAAATCTCCCTGGTAGGCGGCTGCGTTGACCTTGGACCTCAGAAAATACAGTGGACCCACACCATCAGATGACATGGGACCCCAAACTGCCACTGACTGTGGAAACTTTGCAGGGTACCTCGAGCAACGTGGATTCTGTGCCTCTCCTCTCTTCCTCCAGATTCTGGGACCTTGATTTCCATAGGAAATGGTCCTTGGTCTCCCAGGACCAAGATGGCATCGCGATCACACTGCGAGGCTCAGCGTCTTACCGGTTTTAGTGATGTTATACTTCTGTACTTAGCTATCTCCAGTTTTCTTGCGCAAATAACTCTTGCGAACTACAGTTACGACAGACAGACACTTTTGGAAATTAACATTCACCGCACAAACACCGGATTCAGCATCGGTTTGACTTTAACCAGCTTCAAAACAACACCCCTCCCCCATCTTGGACTGTCCGATTATCTTTCTTTGTTCCTGCTTCCCAAATACACTGCAGTCATGCATAGGATTAAGCCTTCAACCAGAACTGTAAAGATCTGGATGGATGGGGCTGACTCCTTCCTTCAGCAACAGTTCCAGCACACCGACTGGAGTGAGTATGCTGCCCGAGCCACCACAGTCTCACACATCCACTTGGACACCTACACTAACTCTGTCCTGAAACAAATCAACAAGCGCTCAGGGTACAAGAGTCCTCTGTACCGCCCACTGGGGTTGCTGGCAATATGAAGAGACTAATAGCTATAGCCAAGCACTGCTACAAACGCCGGATTGAGGAGCACTTTACCTCCTCTGACCCTCGGCGTACGTGGCAGGGAATACACGCCCTGACTGACTATAAACCAACTAGCTTTGTTCCATCTACCAACAGTGCTTCAGTCCCTGATGAGCTGAACAACTTCTACGCTCGTTTCGACCAGATGATATTGATATCTTCAATAAATCTTCCACCGACGACAACCCACTTGTACTTTCCACTTCGGATGTCAGTCGCATGCTGAGCAGAGTGAATGCACGGAAGGCAGCTGGCCCTGATGGTGTACCTGGCCGTGTGCTAAGAGCTTGTGCTGTGGAACTTGCGGGTGTCTTCGCTCACATCTTTAATGTTTCGCTTGCCCAGGCAGCTGTACCATCTATCTTTAAGTCAGCCATCATTGTGCCTGTGCCTAGGCATTCTACTGCTTCAGACTTTAATGACTTTCGACCTGTAGCACTCACCCCAATAATTTCCAAGTGCTTTAAAAGACTAGTTCTTTCTCACTTGAAATCCTGCCTGCCTGCTACGCTGGACCCACACCAGTTTGCTTATCGTAGCAACAGATCCACCGAGGACGCTATCTCAACAGCACTACACACGGCACTAACCCAACTGGACTGTCAAAACTCATAGGTGAGTATGCTGTTCATCGATTTTAGTTCTGCATTCAACACAGTGATTCCGTCTATGCTGATATCCAAACTCAACCATCTGGGTATCAGCACATCACTCTGCCACTGGATTTTAGACTTCCTGTCTAACAGACCCCAATCTGTTAGATTAGGCAACCTTCATTCATCAACCATCACCTTGAACACTGGCGTTCCACAAGGTTGTGTTCTTAGCCCGATTCTGTACTCTCTCTTCACCCATGACTGTGTACCTGCCTATGGTTCAAACACCATAGTCAAATTCGCAGATGACACCATGGTGATAGGCTTGATTACAGACAATAATGAAACGCCCTACCGGGATGAAGTACAGCATCTGTCCTTGTGGTGCCAAAACAATAACCTAGTACTACGCTGGATTATAACTTACTTCTGAACGTCATCGTTCCATTATCTTGGGCATGATTTTAATGTGTGAGCAATCTTTTTGTGCTGACTATATGCAGGTGTATTGTTTAACATTCGGATTCTGACTGGTGTTCGCTCAGAAGCTTTTACATTTTTCGCTTCCACCTTAAGTAATGCAGCAGTAACGTTAGGTAACTTGAAAATTTGAAAGTAAGGCGTTCGGACAAGAGTTTCAGAAGGGCAGGCTGGCTCACTGTGGTTACGTGTTTGTCGGTTTACTGGCATTATAAATATATCAAAGATAGTTGGAAACTTTGTGAAAGGACGTTTGTGTTGCCTTATCAAAGTAGCCAACACTTTAAAATGTTAATGTCTATGGATGTTGGGCATGTTAAAAGTATTAAAAACATTACAAAACACTTCAACGAATGATAAATATATACGCCATCCCAATCCCAATATATTTGCCTGTAATGGAATGTAATGGAATATATTGGAATCGAGACGTTCCGGGAGCCACCTGGTGGATTGATGCAGAATTGCGGGTAAAAGGCCCAAACTTTGAGGATTTTTAGCTCCCACCACGTGTGCCCAGGACCCGACCCCGGGCTCTGCAAAAAAAATCGTCTAGGGTGCGCCGCGCGCTAGGCCGATAAGGTCCACCAAGCAGCGTATCATATATGTGGATTGGGATGGTGTGGTACTACGAAGAGGTAAGCAACTGCTATTTTCTCGACTAAATGGCCTTTCGGACCTAAGACCCCACCACCACCTGTTAGGTCTAAATGGAATTGTGGACACATACTCCCATTTGTGGCCAGATGGTAGTATGTCAGTGTAGTTTTTATTTATTTTTTATTAAGTTAATGCAACATATGATTGGTCATTTGAAAATGGTACTCAGGCAGCTAGTACTTAACCTTTTCCATGTTACATATTTCAGATTATTCCAATTTTGGACATTTCAATTCCAACATTACTGATTATACACAGAGACTTGTACAAAAAAGAAGGCATGGGTTTGAAAACGTTCAACGTACACATGTATCATTGTCACAAGCATTTTAAAATGTGCACTGTGTACACATTTGAATTTGATATGTATTTTTGAAATTGTGATGGAGAAAATAAGGACAAGTATTAAGAATTGAAATCTAACAGAGCATTTGGAATCAGAAAGTAGTTTATTTAACCTTAAGGTGGTCAACATACAATAGCAGAGAGTACTATGTGAATGTGGACAAAGGAGATGTTTTCACAGAGATATTTATATAGGTAGTTTATACGTCATAACCATAAGATAATCACTCGATGTTTCTGCAAGCTTAGTTTCCTTAGAGACATCTCAGTTTGATATACAAGATGTGGTTTGTTCTAATAAAGCATTGACCTCGAGCTGACCTGACATACACTTAGTTTTTGAGCTCTGTTGACGATTAGAAATGAATATACTGACAAACAAGCAGACAAGTTCTTTCAACAGAGACATATAAAAATTACCATTACAGAAATATCTGAGTTTGGATATCCCTATCTTACTAAGAAAAGTCGACAAGAAATGTTGTAGAGCAAATCAAAAGCTGTTCAGCAACATATAGCAAGTTTTGGTCCCTTGTGTACAACCAAAAATACAACCGCAAAGTTGCTTCAGAATATAGTGCACCTTGTCTGCCCACTGCAACGGGCTTATCCGCGCTATATTTTACCAGCCGTAACTACGAAACCTCATGTAATTCTACACACTTAGAGCAGGTCAAGCCATTTAAAATGAAAATAACCTGTTTCCAAATTGAATTATACAAGAACAAGTATAAAAACAACAATAAAGTAATTTTCACTATTAGAATTAACTCACACATCCATTCCCCTCATTTTCCTTCAGAAAAGGGTACTTAAATATCAGAGCTTTACACACTTGCACATACTCATTTGTACACTCTAAAAAGTGTATTTGGGCAGTAGTTCCTATTATAGACTTATTTACATTAACCTCAATTAATTATTTTGCCTTAGTTCCTACAACTTACTTTCATGAGTTCAATTAACTTAAAAGTCACACATTTTATCTCAAAATAACTTTTTACTTTGAGACTACGTGAAACAATTAAGTTTAAAGCAGCTTTACGTCTGACGTCATTACGTAAGCTTTGCGCGAGGCAGATCTCTGGTACCGACAACAGGTGCGCCCCGCTTTTTCTTCCGAACATCGACGGTCGACGTGACTCGGATAAAACAGTAAGTATGCTACCCACCATAACCAAACATTTAATAAACCTTAAAAAAAAAAAACAGACTGCACTGTAAAAAATCTAACTTCAAATTTAGTTGATTATACATTGAAATAGTGAGTTGGGAATAGAACTCAATTGTGTGATAGTTCATCTAACACGAAATGTATTGTTCTGATCAACCTGTAGGCACAACATAAAAAATGTGTTGAGAAGATTTGTTTGGAAAAGTTGCTGATTAAGATAAACCTGCGCATGCTCTGTTCTAGTCATGCGCATGCTCAGTGGGAGGTTCGGGAATACGCGCGAAGGACGGTTGATTCCTCTTTGTTGTGGCTCGAAGTTTGGAGAAATTCAAGATTGAGGTAAATAACTAGTGATAGTTCACAAAGCATTTTAAAGTTACGTTTCTAGTTTTAACACTATCTTAAAGCCGTGAATATGTGAGGGAAATTGCCGTGGCATTGTTATATTAGCTAACTTTGCCAACTCGACTGAGCCATGGAAAGTTTGAATATGAGCCGTTTGTTTCATTTAATCAAATGCCCAACGTAACAGACTCAAGCAGGCTGTAACAAGCCTGAGCGCTTTCTTTATGTTCTATTTTGAAAATGTTATGTATCTTGTTGGCTGGCTTTTTTCCATTCCACCTTAAATACCGGAATAGGTAACGCTATATTGAGCCTCCTCGGTGTTTGTTGAGCTGTTTAAGGTAGAACGGAAAATTCAGGATGCTGACTACAACAACGCTCCTTTAGTCTGATATCATTTATATGAAAGCAGCAGGGTGTTATTACAAGATTAAGCCGTCAAAGATACAAAAATATCCGTATTGTCTGAATCAGACCTACTATTTGTTTTTTGTTTTGCTTTTGAGAAGTTCGTAGGTGTCTAACAGCACTAGCACTATACCTAACATCGTCTGTTTCTCAAAACATTTAGCTAAATGTAATATATGTGTGTGTGTGTGTAAATAAATTACAAAAACATTAAATAACGTTACATAGAGTTTGTGGTTCTGTAATTGCATTTACAAACTATAATTGTGTACAATGACAATACTAACACTAATATTGTTTTCATTTTCAAGGAAAAAAGGGATACATTAGATGAAGTGCAAAATCTGCTCTTTCACAAGCCAAGACACAGACGTTGGGTTGAAGCACCACAGAGTACGCCATGGATTTCATGGTACACGCTGGCCCTGTTTTCACTCCAATTGTGTGTGTTCCTTGATATGTCGTTTTTCAAAATGTCACAGTAAATTATCTACATGTCACCAAAGTTCTACCTTCAAATGTGATCTTTGTGATTATAAAGATGTTTGCGATATAGCCCTGCAGGGCTGAGTGAGGATTCCTTGGAAGAAGAGAGAAAGGCAATGAGGGCTGAGATAGATAAAAAGGGTCCAAACATTTTCTTTACGGTGGAAGGAGGTTGTTGAGCAGGAACCTCTGGTTGGTCTGGTTCGAGAATGATGGCCAGCACTGTTCTTGGAGAGTCAGGTGAGTAGTGTTTGTTTGCTGTACTTGTGACTCTGGCCCATTTCAGCATATTTTTCTTTTTATAGTTTTTGTAGGATTGTTTCACACTGCAAAACCTAGTGTGAACCAATCTAGTTTACTTGTCTAAAATGATACTTAACTTTTTTTCCCCAGAACAGTTCCAAAACTGTTATAATGCGAAGTCATCAGCTGTTTGGATTATTTACTTATTTTTTTAGTTATTTACTTATTAACCAAGAAGCGTACAGCATTGTCCAACCACAGTAATGTTATTTAAAGGCAACAAGTTTTATCGCGCACAACATTTGTCACGAAAGCGTCCCAAAAGAGCAATTTTCCTGTGGGCTATTTTTTTGGCCTTGGGATGACGGGATGGTTTTTGTCTGGATCCCTGCATAACTGTTATCAACTGAATCAGTGTTTGTCTAGAAATGTTCAGGCTCTGTACGTAATGACTGATAATCTGTATTCTCTATTGTTTACTCCTCTCTCTCTCTAGATATGCAGTGAGTTTCGTAGAATAACTGCCATCAACCTGAAGAGTCAGTTTCATGATGCACTGGACACATGTGCCAAAACTCCTTAAACTGTACAGGAGTAGAAGGGCAGCCTTTGGAGGAGATGGGATGCATCTGTAGTATGTTTAATGCACAAGTTTTTGTGAAAAACTAAGTTTGTGAGGTTTTCACAATAAAATTTTAAAATATTCCATTTGTGCAATGTAGATTTATTATTTTAACCAAGTTGAATTTCTGAGTAGCGTAAAGGTATTTGACTCCTATTTGCAAAACTAAAATAACATGCTAAAAAACACTTTTAAAATTATTTAAATGTAAGCTGTATTTTAAGTACACTGTAAAAAGAAAACAGTTGATCCAACTTAATTGAATTGCTTCAATTGGTAACAAGTAATTCAATTAAGTTTATCCAACTTAATTGTTTAAGTTTAACCTTAAAAAAATAAATTGAAAAAACTTAATTGAATTACTTGTTACCAATTGAAGCAATTTTCTTTTTACACTGTATAGTGTGAGTGATAATGTAATGCTCAGTGTCACTTCGTCAGCAGTCATGGGGGTCCAGGTGTATGGAATGGCGTTGGTCTCTTATAGAACAGCGTTGGGCTCTAAACGTGTGAACACATGCTAGTTAACACGTTATTAAAAATTTGCGTGTTGACACGTAAAATTTTGTCGTGATAACGTGACCAAAATTGACACGTTTACACGCTTCTTAAGGTTTTCGCCAATGGGAGGCCTCAAATCCGGGCGTACTTACATATTCATGATAGGATTTACATCACACCCTGTAGCTGACACGAAACATAAATCCTTTGTGAACGTAGTCCCTACGTTTCATCTGAATTATTCATAACATAGTGAGCTAAGCACTGACCTGTGGCTACGTTGAGCCCTACATGAGCAGTGTGAAGACAGCAATACTAGTAAGCTGTTTATGTTTCACAATAAAAAAAAACTGTTGTTTAGTACCTTAAAATTTGTAAACATGCATATTATTATATAACTTCATTCATAACATGCTCTAAAGCTTTTCATAATTTTATAAGAAACAAACATCACTATTCACTCACACTGTGTGTGACACATACTGAGGCGTAATTCATTCACATTGATAAATTATGTGCATTCTTTTAATAGCATACTGCTAAACAATACAGTGTCAATACAAACCCATAGTGAAATTAACTTTCCAGATCCTCCTCTTTCTGTAAACATGTATACTATGTGTAAAGATACATTAATTTACTCATGTGTTATTTAATTATGTGTATGTACTTATATATGTTAAGAGAGGATAAATCTCCTTCAAAATTAAATTGAACAAAAAAATCTGAATTAAAAAAGGGCTTTTTTCAGCAGTAAATTCAGTGGTGGTTGAAGTGAGGGGTATATATATATATGTGTGTGTGCGCTTTTAAACGTATTTATGTTTATATAAATATTATGTTTGTATAATGTTTATACAAAATCTCATAAACATTGTTCAGAACATTAAACACTGGAATTGTTTCCGTTATTTGGTAAGTTAAGGCTTTATGTTGTTTCAGCAATAACGCCATACACCAGTAGGTGGCAGTAAAGCATCATGATTCACGAAATACACAAACTTAACGTGTTAACACGAAATTATACGCTGCGTGTTAACACGGAGAATCCAACACGTTTAGAGCATAATTTAAAACAAATGAAAGAAAAAAAAACAGGAATTCAAGTTTATAAAATGTATTGGACTAAAAACAATAAGCTCGTAGCCTACTTAGTGTATACTCAAATACCTACATGCAACATTGAGCCATGCTTTGGTACTGCGTTCTTATAATGTTTTTTGTGAATTGACTACACTCGGCTCAGAGTCACAGTCAGAAAACAGCGTTGGCCCACAGCAGGCTCAGTGTCACTTTTCTGAGTGTTCTTCGTCAGTAGTCATGGGGGTCCAGGTGTATGGAATGTCGTTGGTCTCTAAACGTGTTGGATTTGACCATGTTTTTTTTTTTATGAGATTTTGTATAAACATTATACATATATAAATACGTTTTAAAGCACGCACACACACACACACACACGCACACACACACACATATATATATATATATATATATATATATATATAAACCCCTCACTTCAACCACCACTGAACTGCTGAAAAAACCCTTTTTTAATTTAGAATTTTTTGTTCAATTTCATTTTGAAGGAGATTTATCCTCTCTTAATTTATATATAGAAGTAGATACACATAATTAAATAAAACATAAGTAATTTAATGTATCTTTTAACATATACATGTTTACAGAAAGAGGAGGATCTGGAAAGTTAATTTCACCATGGGTTTGTATTGACACTGTATTGTTTAGCAGTATGCTATTAAAAGAATGCACATAATTTATCAATGTCAAATCTCAGTATGTGTCACACACAGTGTGAGAGAATAGTGATGTTTGTTTGATATAAAATTATGAAAAGCTTTAGAGCATGTTATGAATGAAGTTATATAATAATATGCATGTTTACAAATTTTAAGGTACTAAACACCAGAGGTTTTTTATTGTGAAAAATTAACTTCCAGTTGCTATGGGGATCAGCTTACTAATATTGCTGTCTTCACACTGCTCACGTAGGGCTCAACGTAGCCATAGGTCAGTGCTTCGCTCACTATGTTATGAATAATTCAGATGAAACGTAGGGACTATGTTCACAAAGGATTTATGTTTCGTGTCAGCTACAGTGTGTGATGTAAATCCTATCATGAATATGTAAGGATTAGTTAAATGCTGTTTTAACTACAGTAACTGAAAAATATCACTGGTGAACAAGACAAAATACATATTCAATTATAACTGATATCACAACAAAAATATAGAATTAGAAACCGTACATAAAAACCCAACCAAAGTGTAGTGTAGCGAAACTGGTGGACTCTCTCTTTGTCTGTGTGTGGATGGATATAATCTCGGTGTGGGGACTAAAACTTGTTTACAGACTCACATTTTTAGTTATACAAATACACGCATTTTTGTGTGTGTACGATTGTTTACATGTGTAAGGAAGAGACGTTATAAAAAAATAACTAAATACTCTATAAAGGACTTAAATCCAGGATAATAAGTCTGAATTAATGAAGACATGGCCCCTGTGCATAACTCGTGCGGGAGCTGGCAACGCCAGCCATGGAGCTTTCCCATTGAAGCCAGTTTGCTACGGTCTCTTTTAAATATCATTTGATTAGAATACAACATTTTACATGTGCTTAATGAATATATTTTTTGTTAAATATTGGTTTTAATCATAACATAAATGTGTCGCTTTGTCAGTTACCAAAGTTACATCAGCCAGTAATGTTAAGCTACAACCCGGTCTCACACCTACTCGTGATATAGTAGTCTGCAATTCGTGACATATCGCATATTTTCAGCATGAATTGCAGTCTCCTATATATGTGACTATACCACGAGTAGGTGTGAGACCGGGTTGTAAGCTATCACTACCTCAGGATGTAAAGGTCTTCCATGTGTCTTAGCAAATTGCAAATAATTTAAATAAATGTTTTACAGTTACTGAAAGACATCTACGAAGAAATGTACTGCTTAAATTTTAATTGTTATTTTATTTTATTTTATTTTTTTTACAGAATATTTGTATGTTAGCATCTGCTAATGTTAGCTAGCATCCAGTTAAAAGTTCTCCTGTTCCACCTTAAACAGAGTGACAGTTATTTTCTGATGAAACAAGAACAAAAAGTAACTGCTTCAGCATTTAAAAAAGAACAGAAAACTCCAGTATTGTGCTTGTAAATAGGGATTAACATTTAGTGCTAGTTTTGCTATGCTGTGTGTGTTTTGAAAATAACATTGTGTTTGGTATTTAATATGCAGACTTTTAACTTTGGGAATTGTGTCAGTATAACAATTAATTTATGTTTTGTATTCTTTATTCCAGATTGCAAACATATGTTCCTGCACTTTTTTAGACTTCTGTTTTTTTTTTAAACTTCCTGCTATATATATTGTGTTGAAAAAAAAGCGTATTTGACAATACAAGAAATTGTATAAAACTTTATCTAGACAGTATAATAATTACATTAAGCAAGACCATACATATTTTTGCACAAATCACTAATATAAGCCTTTTAAAATTCTAGTCAACTGAATGGAGAAAAAACACATAGGGAAGAAATATGAGCATCTGCAATATCTTCAGACCATTCAGCTATTTATTATAATGTTTGTAACAGCTATTTAATACTAAAATTTAATTCAAATCAAATCAAATTGTATTTATATAGCGCTTTTCACAACAAAAAGTCGTCACAAAGCAGCTTTACAGAGATCCGGGTCCAAGCCTCCTATGAGCAAGCCAGGGGCAACAGTGGCAAGGGAAAACTCCCTCAGCACATGAGGAAGAAACCTTGGAAAGAACCAAGACTCATACGGGGAACCCATCCTCCTCGGGTCCACACCGGAGACACAACAGAGAACAGAACAGAAGTAAAAGTGAAATGATGACAGATGAAGGGGTTATAGTAATGTAAATGTAGTATATTAGTGATGTATGAGTCTGAGGAAGGAGAAGGTGATCAGGGATTCTGTGTGAATTAAAAGTAGGTGCAGAGTTAATCTGAGGTAAAACAGCATGGCCAAGCATGATAGTGTAGATGAGACAAGGCCAGGATCTTGTACAGGATACACAGGGGCTGGATCAGGGCAACACCTGGAGAGCAGCAGGACATCTCAAAGCATGAGAGAGAGACAGGAGAAAGAAAACCAGACAAAGGGAACAAAAAAATACAGAGATTAGTAGGGTCATGGTAAAGAACAGGCAAATTTGTCCTGCGAAAAAAGCTTCCACGGGTCAGGCAAGAGAACCCAGTGACAGACAGCGTGTTGGCGGTTACTAGAAAGCTAACTAAAAAAGCTGTAGCTATGGTAGTATGACAGGGTTAATACAGAACAGTGATAATTAACCTGATGCTGTGTATGGGGAAAAAAGCTTGTTCCATTTAGGGGTGGGGTGGGCGTGGCTAGGTCCCAGAGGAGGTTTCAGAGCACCTGTAAGTCCAAAATCGATGACGAAAGGAGATTCACGGTGAACGTAGTCTTCTAAGACCCACCCACCCTTGAAACTTCTGTCAAAACTCAAGCAAACCACGAAGCAGACTCTGGAGAGATTCCAGAAGCAAAAGACCTTATCAGCAAAATCCAAAAAACAATAATGAAAGCAAAGACTGGCAAAATTCAAATGAAATAATGTCAAATAACTGCAAAGAGTATCTTATAAAAATAAACTTAGCACAAAAAGTAAGGAAATTTGTGTTTGGTAGATTATTTTTTTTTGTTGTAACAATGCTTCTTGGCAGTTTATCTCATACCGTTGGAAAGCCTGTTAATTTCCCCTTTAAACGGTGCCACATTTGTAAGGAACATGCATTTGTGGGATGAGCAGTAGAGCTGAGAATGTGGGTTGCGCCTCTTTAAAAGGTAAATGTGGCATCATTTAACAGGCTTTCCAACTGTATAAGATTTATTGCCCAGAAGCATTGTTACAACCAGGAAATAATCTACCAAACACAAATAACACAATTTTAAGAAATTTGTTTATTGTTTTTTGTAGAAATTTTTAAACAGAATTATATTTCTTAAAAAGTTTAGCTTTTTCAAAGTTTCTGTAAATACAAGGGTGTGTTTAGTGTTGAGTGATATTTTTTTTAGAACTGGTCTAAACTACCTCCATGATAAAGTTTTTATAGCAAAGTTGTATAATTAGTGTTTATTGTAAGTTGAACCAGAAAATTTGCACTGAAATATTTTTAATATGTTTACTGTATCATCTTTCAATAAGAATATAATTAATTAATATAATGTGTGTGTGTGTGTATTTATTTATTTTTTTTCCACATAAGATATCAACACAGAGGTGTCTTACACGAGGGGAAAAAAATTGTTGAACTGATGGAAGATGAATGCTGATGCAGCACCACAGACACTTGTGATAATGGGCATTGCAGCAGTGGTAATGGGCAGTCTTTGAATTTACCACAGCCTTCATGAAGCATTTTAGACAGCTGAAATTCGGTGTGGCTTTTTTGAATTTGTTCTGAAAAACGTGAGTTGGTGTTGTGGGCTGTGTGACAAGAAGTTTGTGCAGTCAACTAATACGTTGTGATTAGCAGCTATCGGATTCTGGAGTTTTCAAGCCCCAAAGAGCAGAGGAGCGCGCGCCATGTCAGGTTGGTAACAGTCATTTTGTTTGAAGTTTGTGTTTTTTTCTTTAGCCATCTCAAGTGAACAAAGTCATCAAAACTTTTTATTGCATTAGGCTTACTTTTCTAATGTTTGCTGCAGCTAGCCAACGTGTCATTATGATGAATAGCAAGTGTTCTACTTAGCTTTTAACCCACATTATGTAATGTCTGAGCTAATAGCCAGGTTGTTAAATTTTGAAATTTGAATAATTACTTACAGTCTACTTGAGGTTGAGAAGTAAAATGTTTCTATCATTGTTTCTCAATATGACAACTTTAGAATGTGATCATATACTTTGATATATGAATCACGCTATATTATAGGGTAAGTGTACTTTTAAGGCCACCAAAATCAGGTTTTCAGGTATGTTTAATAGATATTCTTCTGATTTCTATTTGATATCTGTGGGGAAAAGGCAAGGTCATTTGAAAATGTATGCATTTGTTTATGTACATGTTTAGAATATTAAATGGTGATATTTTATGAAATATGTCAGAAGTGTGGTATGGACCTTATTGACAAAATAAAAATGTTGTTGATTAAGGAGGCCTTGACTTACATAGGGGTGTGATTATTTTCGTAACTGGGATTTTCTCTCAATAGAGTTAATGGTGTTGAATATAGATTCTTATAAACTAGGTGCACTGGGATAGACACTTGACTCCCACAATACACACTCCAGCCACTGGGGGGGGGTCTTACTTTTCTTGAGATCTTGAAGTGGAGCCTTTAAAGGGGAGGACCTCTGGTTTTGGAGGCCAGATACCGGAGCGTCGTTTTGGATATATATAAGATGGTGGAAGTTTTGGCGCTGATTTTTCTCTAGCACTCTGGAAACTGTTGCACCTCCAGATTACTACCTACCCTTTTGAATAATCTCTACATGCTTGGGCTGGTCGACCATGGAGTCAGCGCTTGGGTTCTTCGAGGATCTTTAGGTAAGAAGAGTGAACCCTCCCAAGTTCTCATTTCATCACAATAGATTTCAACACCTTATTTTCGTGATCTAATTGTTGGCTGTGTGATTGTAACTTGATAGTTTTGTGCTCTGTTGAGGTTAGCTGTTTGCTAAGGTGGGTATTGGATTGCAGAGTTGCTTGATTGTATACAGTCTAGACCTTTGGTAATTGGGTATGTTTGGTTGAGTTCTCAGGAAATCTGATTTGGTGGTGTTGATTTGACTCAAAAATACCTGTTGGAAATTGTGGCCTACTTGGGGCTTCTTGAGTTGTATGTGTTCTTTCAGAAGTCCTATGAGAGGACTTGAGGTAAGGTGGCCAAAATTGTCAAGTACTTTTAGTTTTGTAGTCATACTTTGGTGGTACTTAGGGATTTTAGGCCAATAGGGGAATATAGGTTACCTCTTGGTGTTTGAATTTTAGTAGCCTTAGAGTTAGGGGTCTCTGGTCTGTCCTCATTTCGGCTGGGGGGCTTTTGGTATTTTTTTAATTTTTTCCCAAAAATGTCTCAGTTTGATCCGGAAAGTTTTATCCAAGCCCATCTGCAGACAACGGACTGGATAAAATTAAAGAAGCCTCAGTTGCTCCAGCTTGCTGAATATTATGAGATTGAGGTAGATTCAGAGTTGAATAAAATTAAGATAGTAGATCCTTGCTCAGTCCCTAGGTTTGAGTGACTCCATCATTGAGGCAAGATTGGCTAGGGAACAAGCAGAGAAGGGTAGGCGAGAGAAGGAGAAGGATAGTTTGCGGGAGCTGGAGTTAGCTAAGATTGAGTTGGAGAAGGTTAAACTCTCGCAGATGGAGAGTCAACAACAGCGCAGACATGAGACTCGGTTTGATGTATCCAAATGTCTACATCTAATGCCAAAATTTCAGGAAGATGAGGTAGATGTGTTTTTTGATGCCTTTGAGAATATAGCCACGGAATTAGCTTGGCTGGAGAATTGTTGGACCGTTTTGGTTCAGAGTGTCCTGTAGGGGAAAGCTCGGGAGGCTTATGCAGCTTTGAATTCTGCACACTCCATGGAGTATGACACGGTGAAAACGGCAGTGAAGAATGCCTATGAAGTTGTGCCAGAAACTTACAGGCACAAATTCCGTTCTCTTAGACGTAAGCTAGCGGAAACCTATTTGGATGTAGCTAGGCAGCAGGAGGCAGTGTTTGAACGAAAGCATGTGAAGTTTATACTTTTGCAGATTTAAAACAGCTTGTTCTTATGGAACAGTTTAAAAATAGTCTACCTGTTCTTTAGGAAGTGTACATTCAGGAGCATGGGGCGACTGAAGTTAAAAAGGCTGCTATGATGGCAGATACTTACGAATTTACCCATAAGGAGTCGAGAGTGAAAGAGAGATCAGTGGTTGGAGAAAGGCTAATACAGAGGTTAAATCAGCAGAGACTAAAAGTCATAGGGAAGGGCCATCTGGCTCTAAACCTCATAGTCAACTTCAAAAACCTGTAAATTCTACTCCCTCGGGAGAAATAATCTGCCATTATTGTAGAAAACCTGGCCATATAAAATCAGGTTGTCCAGTTCTGCAGAAGTGCAGACGTGGGTCTTATACTGACTCTTCAAAATCTGTGGCATTGGTAGTTGGTTCAGAGAGGACTATTAGTTGTGTGGATCCTGAGTCTGAAATAACCCCCTCTCTGTATGATGGGTTTGTCTCCTGCTGTACAGTGTCCATTGGTTCTGGGGAGCCAGAAACCAAAATTAAAATTTTCAGGGACACTGGTGCAGTTCAGTCCTTGTTGTTACAAGGGGTTCGTGATTAGCCAGTTTCAATGACTCTTCAGTGTTGCTTCAGGGTGTGGGAAGTTTGTTTGGTGCCATGCCATTGCATAAAGTGTACCTAACCTCTAACTTGGTAAATGGCTATGTTAATGTAGCAGTAGTGCCATCATTACCAGTCCCTGGAGTTTCTATGCTATTGGGGAATGATCTTGCTGGGGTTCAAGTTTCGGTAACCCCTTTAATTAGTCACATGCCATGTGAGGTACCAGAAACAGAGGCTTTGGCCAGGGAGTATCCTGAGGTGTTTTCAACCTGTGTCGTTACCCGTGCCCAGTCTCGCCCCAAGGGGGTGGTTCCACAGAGAGGGCTGGAGGAGGCAGCATTTGAGCTTGGAGATACCTTCTTTGGAAAACTAGGTTAATCAGATGCAGCTCAGTTTAATAGGGAAACCTTAATCAAGGAGCTCAAGGAGGACCCTGAGTTGGCCTCATTGTGTAAGGGGGCTGGTACACGGGAGGAGACAGAGGAGTCGGCAGAGGTCTTCTATATGCATCAGGGAGTGCTTATGCGGAAGTGGAGGCCTCCTTATCATCCTGCTGTTGAAGATTGGAGTGTTGTGGAGCAGATTGTGTTGCTGAAGAGTTTTAGGTTGAAAGTGTTGCGCTTGGCACATGAAGCACCCATGGCAGGGCATGTGGGTATTCGTAAAGCCCAAGAGAGAGTCTTGCGTTATTTTTATTGGCCGAAGATGCATCGAGATGTAATCTCCTACTGTCGGACATGTCATGCTTGTCAGCTAGCCGGTAAGCCAAATCAGAAAGTGCCTTGTGCACCATTGTGTACTCTCCATTTTTGCGAGTGACGATAGATTGTGTTGGACCTTTGCACAAGACAAAAAAGGGTTATAAGTATCTGTTCACAATATTGGATGTGTGTACTAGATTTCCGGAGGCTGTACCCTCGAGAAACATTAAGGCAAGAACTATAATTGAGTGTTTGTTTCAGTTCTTTTCTCGGTGTGGGCTGCCTCGTGAGATTCAATCAGATTGTGGTTCAAACTTTACATCTGGTGTTTTCCAGGAAGTAATGTGTGAGCTAGATATTAAGCAAATTTGTATTCATTAAAGGAGCAGGAACACTCTTGTCTGTGATGTTTCTCTTTTCTCTGAGACCTCCTGTAACAAAATGCACATATGCCATTTGTTCAAAACTGTGATCTTCAAAATAAAATTTGGGCATTTAAACCATCTAACAGTGATTATGGAAAAGCGAAGAACCACTATGTTAGTACACAATAGGTTTCTGAACAGGGGCTCAAGCACTCATGAATAATAATTTACAAATAAACAAATAAGTGCTCATTTATTCTGGTTCATCCTGAGTAAACAGACCTCGGTGTGCATTTACCTCAGATCAGTATCTGGTAATGAGGGACAAACAGGTTTGTACTCACAGTAAAATCTTTAATGCTTTGTTTTAGACAGAACATTACCTCAATATCTGCATTGATTGTCGAAGTTTGCAGGTATTTCATCGTTTTAAAACAGTAAAGTACAAAGAGAATTTGTGTGTGTAAAGTTGTTCACTCTTTAATGTTAAAATCTTTCCTGTCTCTCCGCTGCTGAGCTGCAAGTAGGTGTACGCATGTGTAGTCCAAAATGCCTTGGGCACTGAGTTGTCACTCAAAAACTCATTAGCCAATGGGAAGGTACCCCTGAGAAAACCCGCCCACACGAGAGCTTTTTGCCAAAACTGCTTGCAAAACTCAAGGATCCAGTGTACAAAACTCAGAGAGCTCGTGCACAGAACTCGTGCTGCTTGTGCACAAAACTCAGAGAGCACACGCAGAACTCAGAACTCACACACTAAAGCCATGGAGCGTTTCATATTTGGCACAAATCTGATTCCATAATCCTTGGAATCCTGAAGGTTCCAAAAAGCTGTGCAAGCCTATTCTATACTTCACTCAGCACATGGAGCATTTACAAAAGAGGCGTGAGCCTAATCTTTATTTTTTTTAGCACATCTGTAACATTCCAAAATGCTGCGAGAGCCAATTCTTAATTCTCGTAGCAACCGGAGCGTTAAAAAGGGTGGCGTGAGCCTACTGTTTATTTTTAGCGCATCCTGAAGATTCCAAAAAGCTGCAAAACCTGTTCTTAATTCTTGTAGAAACCGGAGCGTTCCAAATGATGACGTGAGCATGCTGTTTATTTTTAGCATGTGCTGAAGGTTCCAAAAAGCTGCACGAGACTATTCTCAATTCTCGTAGCAACCGGAGCGATCCAAGTGGTGACGCAAGCTTGTTTATTTTTAGCGAATCCTGTATGGAACCTGATTGGTGCCAAAAAGAATCGCACAAAAAAAAATTAACATCAAACGTAAAACTTAAAGGTTACCCTCTACTCATGTGTTTACCTAGCTTGACTGGAAATAGGAATCCCATCTTGATATATACAGTTATACATTTTATGGACTAGAAGAGGTCTCCATATCTCAGCTTTGGGATATGGTAGAGCGAAAATAACCACACCACTGTCTTTGTCAGGACTTCCCTGACACACGGTGTGGGTTTGGAGAAGATCTGAGGAGGTCACAGTTTTCACCCCAAAAAAAAAATAATAAAGGGTACCCCTTTGTGTTTTTTTTTTATACTAAATTTTTGACCGTCTCAGACTTCTACCTCTACCTCTACCTTGCTAGATGTTTGTTTTTTTTTTTTAGCGCATCCGGAATCTTTCAAAATGTTGCGCAAGCCTATTCTTAATTCTCAAAGCATCCGCAGCATTCCAAATGGTGACGCAAACTTGTTGATTATTTTTAGTGAATCCTGTATGGAATCTGATTTGTGCCAAAAAGAATGCACAAAAAAAATTCATCTCAAATGTAAAACTTATAACTTGCAAACAAAAAATCCAGCTCTGACATTTGTGCTCCATGACTTTGTGCGTGAGCGCTGAGTTCAGCGCATACTCTCTGAGTTTTGTGCGCCAGCTGCACGAGTTCTGTGCGTGCTCTTTGAGTTTTGTACGCCTTGTTCCTGAGTAACTGTAAACTGCTTATGCATGCAAATTCATTAACTACAGAACTTCAAATGTAAAAGATTATGAGGTTATAGCACAAACGATTATGCTACAACTGATGCTAAAGATCTCATCTAAATAACTTAAATTAACCTCCTATTTGCTTTTCTCCCTGCCCACCATTTTTCACTGCCCTACTCATTTTTTTTTACTACAGTCCATCTTTACATAATTACATAAAGAAAATGAATTAGTTCATGTTCATAGTTAATTTTGAAAAAAATGTACTAACTTCACAGCTCCAAAAATAAACTACTTCACGTGCTTTTGTTTATTTTTTTCTCTCAGTAAATAAGCTTCTATAGCTTTCATATAACCTTCTGCAACCCATTAATCACCAGCCAAAACTCACTGCTACTCACTAACAAAAAATGAGTGTATGTGAAATTATATATTCAAAATATTACTTTACACCAAAAAACCAGCACTGAGATTGAGAATGTATTTTAACCCACGTAGCTACTACTTTATGTCTTCTTAATGTGTTTAAGCAGTTTTATTTCTTATTTTATTTCTTATACTGAGGGAAGCGGTTCTGTGACATAAAAAATGCTCACATCGTCTTGTAAAATTCGCCATCAAACCACATAATTACTCAAATTAAAATACTCATGTATGAGCGATTGTCATGTCATTTAAATGTTTTCTATGTCAGAGGGGAAAAAAGAGCTAGCTAGAGTTAAACAGGTTAGCTAAAGTTTGTCATTTGGAAAAAAAACAAACAAACAAAAAAAAAAAACGGTTCAATATTACGTATGTACCATATAGCAGTTGATAGAATAACGTACATAACATTAACGATGTTGACTACATTTGGGCGATACCAAAATACATATGTATCCAAAAATAGAAGGTTAAATTGACATATTTATGGGATGAAGCTGTTCCCTGAGGCTGGTGAGAGCTGCTCGCGTGCCGCGGTCACTGAAAAGAGTGCGTAGCTTCATCGTCTTCTTCTTCTGTGTTTTTACATCAGTTCTCTTCTGCCACCTTCCGGTTTCTCACTCAGAGTTCATTCATTTTAGAGCTGTCGTTCCAGTCCAGTCGTCTTCACTTAAACTTAAATAACAATCTCCTCCCTTCAGCATGACACTGAATGTTTCCATATGTGTTTAATAAAATGCTCTGATCAGTGTAGTGTGCTAACTGCAATCCCAGTAAACATTTAGCCGTTGATTCAATGTTGAAATAATGTACTTGACTGTGGTCTAATCAACGTTTTTTTAAGGTTGAAAATGAAAATGAAACACTGACGTTGAAAAGACGACTAACTAAGTCACATTAAAGACGTCCTTTTAAAGCCGTTATTTCAATGTGGAAATCACGTACATAAATGTCATCCAATAAACTCTGGATTAAAGTTGAAAAGACATCCAAACATCAACTTTATTTGTATAGCGCCTTTTACAACTGACGTTGTCACAAAGCAGCTTCACAGTTTCAGAACAGAACATTTAAAACAAAGCCCAATGCGAGCAAGCGGAAGGCGACACTGCCAAGGAAAAACTCCCTCAAGGCTGGAGGAAGAAACCTTGGGAGGAACCAAGACTCACAAAGGAGACCCATCCTCCTCTGATCAAACTATAGATTGAATTTTAAATGATCACCAATGAATTGTCATTATGCTACATAATAATAATAATAATGATAATAATCATAATAGTGACATCAATCTTGGGGCATAATAATAGTGCATCAGATTTGGAAGAATCAGTCAATGTTGCTAATCTGAGTCCATTTCTACTTCAGTGTAGTTGATCATGGTGAGTGGTCAGAGGCTGGCAGCAGTAGATGGAGGTGAGCAGCTGGTCTGGTCTGGTCTGGGCCGCAGGAGAATCCAGCAAACAATCTTCCATCAGTGGGCCACCATTTTCTCAGAAAACAGTAAAGGGAAGCGGTTAGTTTAGTTGAGTGCAGCAGAGAAAAAGAGCATGTGACGGATCTGACTGTAACAGACTGGGAGGAGGGAAACCAGAAGGAGCTCAGGCAAGGACGTCTTTCAGCTCCAAAAAAGAGAAATTGTGAGAACATCATCCGCGTTTACCCTGATTCCCCATGTCCATGAGTTCCTGAAATGACAACCTTAAACTAGACAGAGGTTAGTTGCCAAAGGCTAAACTGAACAAGTGTGTTTTGAGCCTAGACTTAAACATAGTGACTGTGTCTGCGTCCCGGACACTAGCTGGAAGATTGTTCCAGAGCCGAGGGGCTTTGTAGGAGAAAGAGTTTACTCAAGTTTCTGCTGGAGCATTCTGATAAAAGTGCATTGCAATAATCTAATCTTGATGTAATAAAAGCGTGAACAAATTTTTCTGCATCTGGGTGGGATAAGGAATTTCTTAACTTAGCGAGGTTCCGAAGATGTAGGAAAGCTGTTTTTGTAATTTTACCTATATGCTGATCATGATGATAGATCTGAATCAATTATGGCACCCAGATTTTTAGCTGATGAGCTAGGGAGAACAGGGAAGTCAAAATTATGTATTAAGTCTGATACCTTATTTATAACAGGTTTTGGACCTAGAAGGAGAACCTCGGTTTTGTCGCTGTTTAGCAGAAGGAAATTGTATGACATCCAATGCTTCACTTCTTTAACACAGTCCTCCATTTTCTTTAGTGTAGGTTTGTCATCTGGTTTGGCTGATATGTATAACTGTGTGTCATCTGTGTAACTGTGGAAGGTAATGCCATGCCTGCTAATAACTCTGCCCAGTGGCAGCATTTATAATATGAATAGTAAAGGTCCTAGAATGGAGCCTTGGGAAATTCCAGATCTCATTTTTTTCTTACAAAGAAGAAACATTATTTACTTTTACAAACTGGTAGCGATCCTTGAGATAAGACTTAAACCATGATAGGGCCGTTCCTGTTATTCCAACCATGTTTTTTAATCTTTCTAGCAGAATAGTATGATCACTTGTATCAAAAGCTGCACTGAGGTCGAGTAGAACTAGCATGGATACGCAGCCTCGATCAGAGGTGAGAAGAAGGTTGTTTGCTATCTTAACTAAAGCCGTTTCGGTGCTATGGTGTGGCCTAAAACCAGATTGAAATTTTTTATATATGTTATTCTTATGCAAGTATGAGGGAAGTTGTTGGACCACAACTTTTTCTAAGATCTTAAATATGAAGAGAAGGTCTGTAATTGGATAGTACACTAGGATCAAGATTCGGTTTCTTGATCAGGGGTTTAATAACTGCTAGTTTAAATGCTTTGTGTACGTGATCACATACAGTATAAGGGACGAATTTATGATTGTTAAAAGGGGATTGATTATGACTGGTAATACTTCTTTAAATAGTTTTGTTGGTATTGCATCAAGTGTGCAGGTCATACAAACAGGTCAATCCAATTCTAGCTGTGGTAGTGGGTCAAAGTCCTCTAGTCGTCCTTCTCTGTTTTGTTCTATATCATCCACACCAGATGACAGACAGGCTGGATTTAGTATATTGTTTGTCTAATATGTTCAATCTTATTGTTAAAAAAGTCCATAAAAGCATTGCTGGTGTGAACAGCTGGGATCTGTGTATCAGTAGCTGCCCGATTGTTTGTAAGTTTAGAGATTACATTAAAGAGTGCTCTAGGATTGTCTTTATTATTTTCAATCAGTGAGGCCAGATGTGCTGAACGTGCATTGACGAGCGCCCTTCTAAATTCGATAAGGCTGTTTTTCCAGGCACAGTGAAATACTTCCAGTTTAGTCGACCGCCATTTCCGCTCTAATTTCCTTACGGTTTGTTTTAAGGTGAGTGTTTCTTCATTATACCAGGGAGTGAGTTTTTTCTGTCGTAGCTTTTTACGCTTAAGTGGTGCTACACTATCTAAAGTTGATCAAAGTGTGTTATCTAAGTAGTCCATTAGTCTGTCCAGCTCCAGTGGGTCCGCTGGACTACTGACTGAGGTCAATAAGTCAGTGATGTTTTCAGTAAATTTAGGGGAAGTAGATGGGGTTAGTGAGCGCTTTATATAGTAATGTGGGCATGTACATTTTTTTTATATCTAAACTATTCATACGAAATTATGTAGTGGTCTGAGACTGTGGAAGACTGCGGGAGAATATTTAAGTTTTTTATGTTCGTGCCCAGGGTCAAAACCAAGTCTAGTGTGTGATTACAATAATGAGTAGGACCTGATACATTTTGTGTGAAACCAACAGTATCTATGATTTATGTGAATGTTCTTTTTTAGGGGATCATCACTTTTCTCAAAATGAATGTTAAAGTCTCCTACAATTATTAACGTATCACAGGACACTGCTAAATTAGCAGCTAGTTCACCAAATTCTTTTATAAATTCTGAATATGGCCCTGGTGGTCTATAAATGTTTAATAAGGAGATTGTGTTCTTATTTGTGGCGGGGTTAATTATGTTAATGTACATAATTTCAAAGGAAGTAAAGTTGTAACCATGTTTTTGGTTAATAATTAAATTATTTTTGTAAATTATACATAATCCACCCCCTTTGCCCGTCAGTCTGGGGCTGTGTACATATTTATAGCCTGTAGGAGTGGCTTGATTTAGTGCTAAATATTCATCATTTCAGACTGACAGACAGTCTTGATACTGTAACAAATGTTTATATTCCTTAGAGCAAGCTTTGTACATACACCCTTACTATGGGCAAACAAATGGCCATTATCTGTAAGTGTATCCTTAAAATCACTTACCTGTTCGCTGTGTAATCTACTTGCCTGGTTTGTGCTGGTGGGTGGGGTTAGTCAAGTCTGGCGCAGACGTCGGACATCCCATTCCCAATGTATTTTAATTGAATGCAATAGATTGGAAGTGGGACGTCGGACACGGAACTGACTGATCCCATTCCCAATGTATTTGAATTGAATGCAATAGATTGGAAGTGGGACGTCGGACCCGGAAGTGACCGATCCCACTCCCAATGTATTTGAATTGAATGCAATAGATTGGAAGTGGGACGGCAGACTCGGAAGTGACCGATCCCACTCCCAATGTATTTGAATTGAATGCAATAGATTGGAAGTGGGACGTCGGACTCGGAACTGACCGATCCGACTCCCAATGTATTTTAATTGAATGCAATAGATTGGAAGTGGGACGTCAGACTCGGAACTGACCGATCCCACTCCCAATATATTTGACTTGAAGTTAGGCTTACACAACTTCACAGGCTGTCTCGTGGGGTGTGCACAATAAACATATTAACATTTGGGGTCATTCGGACCCTTTTAAGGGGTGTCCAAAACCCATGAATGAAATTTGAATGGGAATAAATTGGGAGTGGGATGTCCAGAAACTGAGCTTGGGGGGGTCTACCGACTTCACGGCGTCGAGTACTGAATCATCTGAGTCCCCCAAACAACATATCAGAAGATGGGGTCACTGGGATCTTGCGTAGTATGTTATGTTCAGCAAATTTATTCATGAAAAATGTTTTCCTTTGTTTGCCCACTTCCAATCTATTCTAACCAAGTCAAATAAATTGCAAGTGGGATCTTACTTCCAATCTATTCCAGTCAAATCAAATAAACTGGAAGTGGGATCCCACTTCCAATTTATTTTACTATTTGGAATTTGGAAATCTTTGATTTTGGGGCCAGAACTGAGGCCTATATTGACAAATTGGGACCCAATCTCACTATCTCACTTCCAATTTATTCCAGTCAAATCAAATAGAATGGAAGTGGGATCCCACTTCCAATCTATTCTAACCAAGTCAAATTGGGACCAATTTTGGACCCAATCTCACTATCCCATTTCCAATTGATTTCATTCAAGTCAAATAAATTGGAAGTGGGATCCCATGGAACATGTACATGACTTGGCTGAAATAAATTGGAAGTGGGATCCCATGAAACACGTACATGACTTGGCTGAAATGAATTGGAAGTGGGATCCCAATTCCAGTCTATTTCAGCCAAGTCAAATAAACTGGAAATGGGATACCACTTCCAATATATTCCAATATAGTAAAATAAATTGGAAGTGGGATCCAATTTCGAAAACTTTGACTTTGGGGCCAAAATTGGGGCCTATATTGACAAATTGGGACCCAATCTCACTATCCCACTTCAAATTTATTCCTGTCATTGAATAGAATGAGAATCTCTGAGCGTTTTGTGGGTGCTGCGAGCTCTCTCTGAGTGTTTTGTGCTAACTGCGATCTCTCTCTGAGTGTTTTGTGCGCGCTGCGCACTCTGGCTGAGAGTTTTTTTTGTGAGCTTTGCGATCTCTCGCTGAGTGTTTTGTGCAAACTGCGCGCTCTTGCTGAGTGTTTTGTGCGCGCTGCACGCTCTCGCTGAGTATTTTGTGCCTGCTGCGAGATCTCTGAGGCTTTTCTTGCGAGCTTTGCGATCTCTTTGAGTGTTTTGTGCATGCTGCGAGATCTGTCTGAGGTTTTTTTTGTGAGCTTTGCGATGTCTCTGTGTGTTTTGTGTGCGCTGCGCGATCTCTCTGAGGTTTTTCTTGCGTGCTTTGCGATCTCTCTGAGGTTTTTTTGTGAGCTTTGCGATCTCTCTGAGGCTTTTCTTGCGAGCTTTGCGATCTCTCTGAGTGTTTTGTGCATGCTGCGCGCTCTCTCTGAGGTTTTTTTGTGAGCTTTGCCATCTCTCTGAGTTTTTTTGTGAGCTTTGCGATCTCTCTGTGTGTTTTGTGCATGCTGCGCGATCTGTCTGAGGTTTTTCTTGCGAGCTTTGCGATCTCTCTGAGGTTTTTCTTGCGAGCTTTGCGATCTCTCTGAGGTTTTTTTGTGAGCTTTGCGATCTCTCTGAGGCTTTTCTTGTGAGCTTTGCAATCTCTCTGTGTGTTTTGTGCGTGCTGCGCCATCTCTCTGATGTTTTTTTTTTTGTGAGCTTTGCGATCTCTCTGAGTGTTTTGTGCGTGCTGCGCCATCTCTCTGATGTTTTTTTTTTTGTGAGCTTTGCAATCTCTCTGTGTGTTTTGTGCATGCTGCGCCATCTCTCTGATGTTTTTTTTGTGAGCTTTGTGATCTCTCTGTGTGTTTTGTGCGTGCTGCGCGATCTGTCTGAGGTTTTTTTTGTGAGCTTTGCGATCTCTCTGTGTGTTTTGTGCGTGCTGCGAGATCTCTCTGAGGTTTTCTTGTGAGCTTTGCGATCTCTCTGAGTGTTTTGTGCGTGCTGCGCCATCTCTCTGATGTTTTTTTTTTGTGAGCTTTGCGATCTCTCTGAGTGTTTTTTGCGTGATGTTCGATCTCTCTGAGGTTTTTTTTGTGAGCTTTGCGATCTCTCTGTGTGTTTTGTGCATGCTGCTCGATCTGTCTGAGGTTTTTTTTGCGAGCTTTGCGATCTCTCTGAGTATCTTGTGCGTGCTGCGCGCTCTCTCTGAGTTTTTTTTGTGAGCTTTGCGATCTCTCTGTGGGTTTTGTGCATGCTGCGCGATCTCTCTGAGGTTTTTCTTGCGAGCTTTGCGATCTCTCTGAGTTTTTTTTGTGAGCTTTGCGATCTCTCTGAGGCTTTTCTTGTGAGCTTTGCGATCTCTCTGTGTGTTTTGTGCATGCTGCGCGATCTGTCTGAGGTTTTTCTTGCGAGCTTTGCGATCTCTCTGAGGTTTTTCTTGTGAGCTTTGCGATCTCTCTGAGTGTTTTGTGCGGGCTGCGCGCTCTCTCTGAGGTTTTTTTGTGAGCTTTGCGATCTCTCTGTGTGTTTTGTGCGTGCTGCGCCATCTCTCTGATGTTTTTTTTTGTGAGCTTTGCGATCTCTCTGTGTGTTTTGTGCATGCTGCGCGATCTGTCTGAGGTTTTTTTTGTGAGCTTTGCGATCTCTCTGAGTGTTTTGTGCGTGCTGCGATCTGTCTGAGGTTTTTTTTTGTGAGCTTTGCGATCTCTGTGTGTTTTGTGCATGCTGCGCCATCTCTCTGATGTTTTTTTTTGTGAGCTTTGCGATCTCTCTGTGTGTTTTGTGCATGCTGCGCGATCTGTCTGAGGTTTTTTTTGTGAGCTTTGCGATCTCTCTGAGGGTTTTGTGCATGCTGCGCGATCTGTCTGAGGTTTTTTTTGCGAGCTTTGCGATCTCTCTGAGTGTTTTGTGCGTGCTGCGCGATCTGTCTGAGGTTTTTTTTTGTGAGCTTTGCGATCTCTGAGTATCTTGTGCGTGCTGCGCGCTCTCTCTGAGTTTTTTTTGTGAGCTTTGCGATCTCTGAGTATCTTGTGCGTGCTGCGCGCTCTCTCTGAGTTTTTTTTGTGAGCTTTGCGATCTCTCTGTGGGTTTTGTGCATGCTGCGCGATCTCTCTGAGGTTTTTTTGTGAGCTTTGCGATCTCTCTGAGGCTTTTCTTGTGAGCTTTGCGATCTCTCTGTGTGTTTTGTGCATGCTGCGCGATCTGTCTGAGGTTTTTCTTGCGAGCTTTGCGATCTCTCTGAGGTTTTTCTTGCGAGCTTTGCGATCTCTCTGAGGTTTTTTTGTGAGCTTTGCGATCTCTCTGAGGCTTTTCTTGTGAGCTTTGCAATCTCTCTGTGTGTTTTGTGCGTGCTGCGCCATCTCTCTGATGTTTTTTTTTTTGTGAGCTTTGCGATCTCTCTGAGTGTTTTGTGCGTGCTGCGCCATCTCTCTGATGTTTTTTTTTTTGTGAGCTTTGCAATCTCTCTGTGTGTTTTGTGCATGCTGCGCCATCTCTCTGATGTTTTTTTTGTGAGCTTTGTGATCTCTCTGTGTGTTTTGTGCGTGCTGCGCGATCTGTCTGAGGTTTTTTTTGTGAGCTTTGCGATCTCTCTGTGTGTTTTGTGCGTGCTGCGAGATCTCTCTGAGGTTTTCTTGTGAGCTTTGCGATCTCTCTGAGTGTTTTGTGCGTGCTGCGCCATCTCTCTGATGTTTTTTTTTTGTGAGCTTTGCGATCTCTCTGAGTGTTTTTTGCGTGATGTTCGATCTCTCTGAGGCTTTTCTTGCGAGCTTTGCGATCTCTCTGAGTGTTTTGTGGGTGCTGCGCGATCTGTCTGAGGTTTTTTTGTGAGCTTTGCGATCTCTCTGAGTGTTTTTTTGCGAGCTTTGCGATCTCTCTGTGTGTTTTGTGCGTGCTGCGCGATCTCTCTGAGGCGTTTCTCTCGAGCTTTGCGATCTCTCTGTGTTTTGTGCATGCTGCGCGATCTGTCTGAGGTTTTTTTTGTGAGCTTTGCGATCTCTCTGAGTGTTTTGTGCGTGCTGCGATCTGTCTGAGGTTTTTTTTTGTGAGCTTTGCGATCTCTGTGTGTTTTGTGCATGCTGCGCCATCTCTCTGATGTTTTTTTTTGTGAGCTTTGCGATCTCTCTGTGTGTTTTGTGCATGCTGCGCGATCTGTCTGAGGTTTTTTTTGTGAGCTTTGCGATCTCTCTGAGGGTTTTGTGCATGCTGCGCGATCTGTCTGAGGTTTTTTTTGCGAGCTTTGCGATCTCTCTGAGTGTTTTGTGCGTGCTGCGCGATCTGTCTGAGGTTTTTTTTTGTGAGCTTTGCGATCTCTGAGTATCTTGTGCGTGCTGCGCGCTCTCTCTGAGTTTTTTTTGTGAGCTTTGCGATCTCTCTGTGGGTTTTGTGCATGCTGCGCGATCTCTCTGAGGTTTTTTTGTGAGCTTTGCGATCTCTCTGAGGCTTTTCTTGTGAGCTTTGCGATCTCTCTGTGTGTTTTGTGCATGCTGCGCGATCTGTCTGAGGTTTTTCTTGCGAGCTTTGCGATCTCTCTGAGGTTTTTCTTGCGAGCTTTGCGATCTCTCTGAGGTTTTTTTGTGAGCTTTGCGATCTCTCTGAGGCTTTTCTTGTGAGCTTTGCAATCTCTCTGTGTGTTTTGTGCGTGCTGCGCCATCTCTCTGATGTTTTTTTTTTGTGAGCTTTGCGATCTCTCTGTGTTTTGTGCATGCTGCGCCATCTCTCTGATGTTTTTTTTGTGAGCTTTGTGATCTCTCTGAGTGTTTTGTGCGTGCTGCGCGATCTGTCTGAGGTTTTTTTTGTGAGCTTTGCGATCTCTCTGAGTGTTTTTTGCGTGATGTTCGATCTCTCTGAGGCTTTTCTTGCGAGCTTTGCGATCTCTCTGAGTGTTTTGTGGGTGCTGCGCGATCTGTCTGAGGTTTTTTTGTGAGCTTTGCGATCTCTCTGAGTGTTTTTTTGCGAGCTTTGCGATCTCTCTGTGTGTTCTGTGCGTGCTGCGCGATCTCTCTGAGGCGTTTCTTGCGAGGTTTGCGATCTCTCTGTGTTTTGTGCATGCTGCGCGATCTGTCTGAGGTTTTTTTTGTGAGCTTTGCGATCTCTCTGTGTGTTTTGTGCATGCTGCTCGATCTGTCTGAGTTTTTTTTGTGAGCTTTGCGATCTCTCTGAGGGTTTTGTGCATGCTGCGCGATTTGTCTGAGGTTTTTTTTGCGAGCTTTGCGATCTCTCTGTGTGTTTTGTGCATGCTGCGCGATCTGTCTGAGGTTTTTCTTGCGAGCTTTGCGATCTCTCTGAGGTTTTTCTTGCGAGCTTTGCGATCTCTCTGAGGTTTTTTTGTGAGCTTTGCGATCTCTCTGAGTGTTTTGTGCGGGCTGCGCAATCTCTCTGAGGTTTTTTTGTGAGCTTTGCGATCTCTCTGTGTGTTTTGTGCGTGCTGCTCGATCTCTCTGAGGCTTTTCTTGCGAGCTTTGCTATCTCTCTGAGTGTTTTATGGGTGCTGCGCGATCTGTCTGAGGTTTTTTTGCGAGCTTTGCGATCTCTGAGGTTTTTTTGCGAGCTTTGCGATCTCTATGTGTTTTGTGCGTGCTGCGCGATCTGTCTGAGTTTTTTTTTGTGAGCTTTGCGATCTCTCTGTGTGTTTTGTGCGTGCTGCGCGATCTGTCTGAGGTTTTTTTTGTGAGCTTTGCGATCTTTCTGAGGTTTTTTTGTGAGCTTTGCGATTTCTCTGAGTGTTTTGTGCGGGCTGCTCGCTCTCTCTGAGGTTTTTTTGTGAGCTTTGCGATCTCTCTGAGGCTTTTCTTGTGAGCTTTGCGATCTCTCTGTGTGTTTTGTGCGTGCTGCGCGATCTGTCTGAGGTTTTTTTTTGTGAGCTTTGCGATCTCTGAGTATCTTGTGCGTGCTGCGCGCTCTCTCTGAGTTTTTTTTGTGAGCTTTGCGATCTCTCTGTGGGTTTTGTGCATGCTGCGCAATCTCTCTGAGGTTTTTCTTGCGAGCTTTGCGATCTCTCTGAGGTTTTTTTGTGAGCTTTGCGATCTCTCTGAGGCGTTTCTTGCGAGGTTTGCGATCTCTCTGTGTTTTGTGCATGCTGCGCGATCTGTCTGAGGTTTTTTTTGTGAGCTTTGCGATCTCTCTGTGTGTTTTGTGCATGCTGCGCGCTCTCTCTGAGTTTTTTTTGTGAGCTTTGCGATCTCTCTGTGGGTTTTGTGCATGCTGCGCGATCTCTCTGAGGTTTTTCTTGCGAGCTTTGCGATCTCTCTGAGGTTTTTTTGTGAGCTTTGCGATCTCTCTGAGGCTTTTCTTGTGAGCTTTGCGATCTCTCTGTGTGTTTTGTGCGGGCTGCGCGATCTCTCTGAGGTTTTTTTGTGAGCTTTGCGATCTCTCTGTGTGTTTTGTGCGTGCTGCGCGATCTGTCTGAGGTTTTTTTTGTGAGCTTTGCGATCTTTCTGAATGTATTGTGCGTGCTGCGCGATCTGTCTGAGGTTTTTTTTTGTGAGCTTTGCGATCTCTGAGTATCTTGTGCATGCTGCGCGCTCTCTCTGATTTTTTTTTGTGAGCTTTGCGATCTCTCTGTGGGTTTTGTGCATGCTGCGCGATCTGTCTGAGGTTTTTCTTGCGAGCTTTGCGATCTCTCTGAGGTTTTTTGTGAGCTTTGCGATCTCTCTGAGGCTTTTCTTATGAGCTTTGCGATCTCTCTGTGTGTTTTGTGCATGCTGCGCGATCTGTCTGAGATTTTTCTTGCGAGCTTTGCGATCTCTCTGAGGTTTTTCTTGCGAGCTTTGCGATCTCTCTGAGGTTTTTCTTGCGAGCTTTGCGATCTCTCTGAGGTTTTTTTGTGAGCTTTGCGATTTCTCTGAGTGTTTTGTGCGGGCTGCTCGCTCTCTCTGAGGTTTTTTTGTGAGCTTTGCGATCTCTCTGAGGCTTTTCTTGTGAGCTTTGCGATCTCTCTGTGTGTTTTGTGCGTGCTGCGCGATCTGTCTGAGGTTTTTTTTTGTGAGCTTTGCGATCTCTGAGTATCTTGTGCGTGCTGCGCGCTCTCTCTGAGTTTTTTTTGTGAGCTTTGCGATCTCTCTGTGGGTTTTGTGCATGCTGCGCAATCTCTCTGAGGTTTTTCTTGCGAGCTTTGCGATCTCTCTGAGGTTTTTTTGTGAGCTTTGCGATCTCTCTGAGGCTTTTCTTGTGAGCTTTGCGATCTCTCTGTGTGTTTTGTGCATGCTGCGCGATCTGTTTGAGGTTTTTCTTTCGAGCTTTGCGATCTCTCTGAGGTTTTTCTTGCGAGCTTTGCGATCTCTCTGAGGTTTTTTTGTGAGCTTTGTGATCTCTCTGAGTGTTTTGTGCGGGCTGCGGGCTCTCTCTGAGGTTTTTTTTATGAGCTTTGCAATCTCTCTGAGTGTTTTTTGCGTGCTGCTCGATCTCTCTGAGGCTTTTCTTGCGAGCTTTGTGATCTCTCTGAGTGTTTTGTGGGTGCTGCGCGATCTGTCTGAGGCGTTTCTTGTGAGCTTTGCGATCTCTCTGAGGTTTTTTTGCGAGCTTTGCGATCTCTCTGTGTGTTTTGTGCAAACTGTGCGCTCTCTCTGAGGTTTTTTTTGCTTTGCGATCTCTCTGAGTATCTTGTGCGTGCTGTGCGATCTGTCTGAGGTTTTTTTTGCGAGCTTTGCGGTCTCTCTGAGTATTTTGTGCAAACTGCGCTCTCTCTCTGTGTGTTTTGTGCGTGCTGCGCGCTCTCGCTGAGGGTTTTGTGCGTGCTGCACCCTCTTGCTGAGTGTTTTGTACGTCCTGCGGGCTCTCGCTGAGGTTTTTCTTTGCACTGTAAAATGTGATAAGTTGATCTTACTTAAAGGAATTTAGGAATCCGGTTGCCTTGAAATAGTTAAGTAAATATAACTATTATTTTGAAGTTATGTTAACTTAATGTCTATCATTTAAGTGTACTTAAAACGCAACTGTATTTACTTAATTGATATGAGTTGTTCTGACATTAAGTAGTACATAGATGTAAGTTGCCATTTTTAAGTACTGCCAACTTATGTTACCCAAGTTAACATAATTCCACAAGAGTCCTGTTTACTTAATAGAATTTAGGAAACCGATTGCCTTAGAAAAATAAAGTAAGCACAACAAAGAATTATTATTCAGTAGTACTTCTGGTTTATTTTAATCAAATTCCATTACATCACAGAGCACATCAGCCTATCTAAATACATAAAGTTACCCAAAAATAAAATTAATTCCACATTTAAGTCAATTAAAAATATTTTTTAAAAGAAAACCTCCAGTAATCTTTATTCTTGAATGACTCAAATGGCACAGTCTGTGTAATAAACAAAAATGTACAATAATGTTTAATGCACTTAACCAAGCTAAAGTTTTGCACAATAAATTTAAGTGCTTTGACACATTATGAACAACACAAGAACATTTTGCAAGTGCAAACCATATAAATGAGAGCCTAACATCAATAAGAGGGTAAAGCTGGGTCCATCGAAACTTAGAAATCCCTTAAATTATTTTGGGCTCAGATTGCCTACTCCCAGGTTTAGCAAGTCAAATGTGTTCTCCAGTCTTTTGGGATAGTCCAAATGAAGGTTTTATAGTAGTTCAAATGTCAGGCAAATAGCTTGAGCATGGTTTTCAATGTTCTCCATAACGTTACCTTCCAGTATGATATTAATGCTAGATGGCTCAAAGTGTATGGCATTTGGACCTGGTTGCTGGCTGTCTTCAGGTATAACAGTCAATAACCCATCAGGAACCTGAATGAAATCTGTGATGGTATCTGAATCCTGCAGACAAAAGGTAAATATAATGAAAAAATATATTATTGCAAAACCTTCATGTCTTCACTAAGTAAATTTTAATTATACAATTTGATGTAATACTTACAAAACAGACCTTGAAGTACTCACTGCCTAATCTCCAAGATAAACCTGGAAGACAACGAAGGACAGCAGTCCACATTGCTGTAATATCCTGGATCTACAAGTTAAGAAAAAACAAACCAAAATATCTAAAAATAAACATGAGACAAATGTGTGATAAATTATAAGTTAAAACACATAGGTGTCTGTGTTCTATAATATATGTTACCATCCCATTAAAACAGGATTCATCTGCTAAAAAAAATATTATTGGGTGTTTGTGCTGTTTTGTTTAACTTGTCTGTCTTTGGGCTCCATGGTTTTAGAAAGAACCATTAAAAATGAAAGAAACATTACACAGCACAAAAATAACTGATTTGTCTTTAATAGTTTTCGGGAAATAGTGCAGCTCCATGGCAAATAAATGTTGGTTCTCATGTTTGGAATTAGTTGATGATGACAAGTCTACAGGAAAACTAACCAACCTTAAAGGAACACTAGCTAAGATCAGTGGAGCATCACAATGATTTTTAAGCTGTAATTAAGCTAAAAAATTAAGGTAAAAAATATTATCTAGTGTTCCATTAAGGAGGTGACTGGATCACTCTTATAAAAGTAACATTCCAAATTGTAATAAAAAGATTCCTTACCTTAATTTCAACTTGGGCAACAATGTCTGCAAGTGTACTGCCAATAATTCCTTTCCTGGATTTAAAGATCTCAAGGAATCGTGGGGTGTGACTGTCCAAGGCCTCAAAAAAGTCTTGTTCAAGATCTTTACTTGCCACCCTTGTGAACTCAGCAAAAACCTTTAGGAAAAACACAGCACACATAGAGCCATAATTCGATTTGTACCACATTAACAGATTACACAAATTAAAATACATTTACTCTTGTAGAAGTAATATGTTCATGTTAATATGATTGTATGTTTTATTTTACATAAATTACATATTTGTTACCATACCTGCTGCTTTCTGAAAAGGGCTGGCCAGCGCTCCAACATGCGTTTCACTGGTGGCTGTAACCACCATGTTTCTGTATCTGTAATGTCTAAGCAGTTGCCCTTTCTTTCATACACAAATTTGCAAAATTTACATGCCCACTGCATCTGATTTAGTTGTGTTCAAGCTGCAAAAAAGAAGAACCTTTTTTAAAAATGGATTCAAACATTGTAGATATAGTGCTCACACAAGGTAAAGTGTGTTTCATAAAATGTCAGCCCTGTGCTTACAAAAAAAAGGCTAACCCGTGTCTTCTATATTATTTATAAAACGTGCTCTGTTAACGTCGACTTGGTATGTGTTGTAAATAATTGTTTTATCCATGTTATACGGAGCGCTGTTGGAGTATTTTTCCGGTGAACACATTCACACAAGACTTGAAGTTATGTAAGACACTTCAGACAAAAGGTTAACCCCAACAAAGTTATGCCTTAACCAGCTTTGCATTTGCCGTTACAAATATGGAGCTTTGCCTGGGTCACGGTTTTTTAAAAAAAAAGTAACCTCTGCCGCTTTTGACTCACCATTGAGTTATGCTATGGCTTCAACAGAAATTTTGTGAGTGCTGCGCGCTCTCTCTGAGTGTTTTGTGCGTGCTGCGCGCTCTCTCTGTGTGTTTTGTGCAAACTGCGCGCTCTCGCTGAATGTTTTGTGCGCGCTACGCGCTCTCTCAGGTTTTTTTTTTTTTTTTTTTTTTTTTTTTTTGCGAGCTTTGCGCATCCCTCTGAGTGTTTTGTGCAAACTGCGCGCTCTCTATGAGTGTTTTGTGCGAACTGCGCGCTCTCTCTGAGTTTTTTTTGCGAGCTTTGCGCTCTCTCTGTGTGTTTTGTGCAAACTGCGCGCTCTCGCTGAGGGTTTTGTGCGTGCTGCGCGCTTTCGCTGAGTGTTTTGTGCAATCTGCGCGCTCTCTCTGAGTGTTTTGTGCATGCTGCCCGCTCTCTCTGAGTGATTTGTGCGAGCTTGTACTTTCCACTTCGGACGTCAGTCGCATGCTGAGCAGAGTGAATGCATGGAAGGTAGCTGGCCCTGATGGTGTACCTGGCCGGGTGCTAAGAGCTTGTGATGTGGAACTTGCGGGTGTCTTCACTCACATCTTTAATGTTTCGCTTGCCCAGGTAGCTGTACCATCTATCTTTAAGTCAGCCATCGTTGTGCTTGTGCCTCACTCACCCCAATAATTTCCAAGTGCTTTAAAAGACTAGTTCTTTCTCACTTGAAATCCTGCCTGCCTGCTACGCTGGACCCACACCAGTTTGCTTATCGTAGCAACAGATCCACCGAGGACGCTATCTCAACAGCACTACACACTGCACTAACCCACCTCGCTTGGAGGCATAAGGAAGCATAAAGTAATCTAAATCTCCCTGGTAGGCGGCTGCGTTGACCTTGGACCTCAGAAAATACAGTGGACCCACACCATCAGATGACATGGGACCCCAAACTGCCACTGACTGTGGAAACTTTGCAGGGTACCTCGAGCAACGTGGATTCTGTGCCTCTCCTCTCTTCCTCCAGATTCTGGGACCTTGATTTCCATAGGAAATGGTCCTTGGTCTCCCAGGACCAAGATGGCATCGCGATCACACTGCGAGGCTCAGCGTCTTACCGGTTTTAGTGATGTTATACTTCTGTACTTAGCTATCTCCAGTTTTCTTGCGCAAATAACTCTTGCGAACTACAGTTACGACAGACAGACACTTTTGGAAATTAACATTCACCGCACAAACACCGGATTCAGCATCGGTTTGACTTTAACCAGCTTCAAAACAACACCCCTCCCCCATCTTGGACTGTCCGATTATCTTTCTTTGTTCCTGCTTCCCAAATACACTGCAGTCATGCATAGGATTAAGCCTTCAACCAGAACTGTAAAGATCTGGATGGATGGGGCTGACTCCTTCCTTCAGCAACAGTTCCAGCACACCGACTGGAGTGAGTATGCTGCCCGAGCCACCACAGTCTCACACATCCACTTGGACACCTACACTAACTCTGTCCTGAAACAAATCAACAAGCGCTCAGGGTACAAGAGTCCTCTGTACCGCCCACTGGGGTTGCTGGCAATATGAAGAGACTAATAGCTATAGCCAAGCACTGCTACAAACGCCGGATTGAGGAGCACTTTACCTCCTCTGACCCTCGGCGTACGTGGCAGGGAATACACGCCCTGACTGATTATAAACCAACTAGCTTTGTTCCATCTACCAACAGTGCTTCAGTCCCTGATGAGCTGAACAACTTCTACGCTCGTTTCGACCAGATGATATTGATATCTTCAATAAATCTTCCACCGACGACAACCCACTTGTACTTTCCACTTCGGATGTCAGTCGCATGCTGAGCAGAGTGAATGCACGGAAGGCAGCTGGCCCTGATGGTGTACCTGGCCGTGTGCTAAGAGCTTGTGCTGTGGAACTTGCGGGTGTCTTCGCTCACATCTTTAATGTTTCGCTTGCCCAGGCAGCTGTACCATCTATCTTTAAGTCAGCCATCATTGTGCCTGTGCCTAGGCATTCTACTGCTTCAGACTTTAATGACTTTCGACCTGTAGCACTCACCCCAATAATTTCCAAGTGCTTTAAAAGACTAGTTCTTTCTCACTTGAAATCCTGCCTGCCTGCTACGCTGGACCCACACCAGTTTGCTTATCGTAGCAACAGATCCACCGAGGACGCTATCTCAACAGCACTACACACGGCACTAACCCAACTGGACTGTCAAAACTCATAGGTGAGTATGCTGTTCATCGATTTTAGTTCTGCATTCAACACAGTGATTCCGTCTATGCTGATATCCAAACTCAACCATCTGGGTATCAGCACATCACTCTGCCACTGGATTTTAGACTTCCTGTCTAACAGACCCCAATCTGTTAGATTAGGCAACCTTCATTCATCAACCATCACCTTGAACACTGGCGTTCCACAAGGTTGTGTTCTTAGCCCGATTCTGTACTCTCTCTTCACCCATGACTGTGTACCTGCCTATGGTTCAAACACCATAGTCAAATTCGCAGATGACACCATGGTGATAGGCTTGATTACAGACAATAATGAAACGCCCTACCGGGATGAAGTACAGCATCTGTCCTTGTGGTGCCAAAACAATAACCTAGTACTAAACATGCTCAAAACAAAGGCGATCATCATGGACTTCAGACGGACTAGGAATCAAGCTCACGCCCCCATTTACATCAACGGAACTGCAGTGGATCAGGTGTCCAGTTTCAAGTTCCTTCGAGGACATCTACCATAAACGCTGCCTGGGCAGGGCACGAAAATCACTATAATATCACTACTGCACTTTATGTAAATAATGTAATATATTGCACTTCTGGTTAGATGCTAACTACATTTCATTGGCCCTGTACTTGTACTCTGCACAATGACAATAAAGTCGAATCTAATCTAATCTAATTTACTTTAATCAGGGAACATAACTTTGGACCACTCAGGAGCAGTCCAGTCCTTTTTCCTGACGCTGTCTCTTGTTCAAGAGTGGCTTGGCATAAGGAACATGACAGCTGAAACCCATGTCTTGCATACATTCAAATTTTATGACCAGCACCTGTATGTGCTTGTATAATTTTAAACTACTGATTCTTAACATTGAAGTTGCCCAGAAGCTCTATTGCAACTCTTCGCTTCCACATTAAATTACCTGACGCTGGATTATAACTTACTTCTGAACGTCATCGTTCCATTATCTTGGGCATGATTTTAATGTGTGAGCAATCTTTTTGTGCTGACTATATGCAGGTGTATTGTTTAACATTCGGATTCTGACTGGTGTTCGCTCAGAAGCTTTTACATTTTTCGCTTCCACCTTAAGTAATGCAGCAGTAACGTTAGGTAACTTGAAAATTTGAAAGTAAGGCGTTCGGACAAGAGTTTCAGAAGGGCAGGCTGGCTCACTGTGGTTACGTGTTTGTCGGTTTACTGGCATTATAAATATATCAAAGATAGTTGGAAACTTTGTGAAAGGACGTTTGTGTTGCCTTATCAAAGTAGCCAACACTTTAAAATGTTAATGTCTATGGATGTTGGGCATGTTAAAAGTATTAAAAACATTACAAAACACTTCAACGAATGATAAATATATACGCCATCCCAATCCCAATATATTTGCCTGTAATGGAATGTAATGGAATATATTGGAATCGAGACGTTCCGGGAGCCACCTGGTGGATTGATGCAGAATTGCGGGTAAAAGGCCCAAACTTTGAGGATTTTTAGCTCCCACCACGTGTGCCCAGGACCCGACCCCGGGCTCTGCAAAAAAAATCGTCTAGGGTGCGCCGCGCGCTAGGCCGATAAGGTCCACCAAGCAGCGTATCATATATGTGGATTGGGATGGTGTGGTACTACGAAGAGGTAAGCAACTGCTATTTTCTCGACTAAATGGCCTTTCGGACCTAAGACCCCACCACCACCTGTTAGGTCTAAATGGAATTGTGGACACATACTCCCATTTGTGGCCAGATGGTAGTATGTCAGTGTAGTTTTTATTTATTTTTTATTAAGTTAATGCAACATATGATTGGTCATTTGAAAATGGTACTCAGGCAGCTAGTACTTAACCTTTTCCATGTTACATATTTCAGATTATTCCAATTTTGGACATTTCAATTCCAACATTACTGATTATACACAGAGTCTTGTACAAAAAAGAAGGCATGGGTTTGAAAACGTTCAACGTACACATGTATCATTGTCACAAGCATTTTAAAATGTGCACTGTGTACACATTTGAATTTGATATGTATTTTTGAAATTGTGATGGAGAAAATAAGGACAAGTATTAAGAATTGAAATCTAACAGAGCATTTGGAATCAGAAAGTAGTTTATTTAACCTTAAGGTGGTCAACATACAATAGCAGAGAGTACTATGTGAATGTGGACAAAGGAGATGTTTTCACAGAGATATTTATATAGGTAGTTTATACGTCATAACCATAAGATAATCACTCGATGTTTCTGCAAGCTTAGTTTCCTTAGAGACATCTCAGTTTGATATACAAGATGTGGTTTGTTCTAATAAAGCATTGACCTCGAGCTGACCTGACATACACTTAGTTTTTGAGCTCTGTTGACGATTAGAAATGAATATACTGACAAACAAGCAGACAAGTTCTTTCAACAGAGACATATAAAAATTACCATTACAGAAATATCTGAGTTTGGATATCCCTATCTTACTAAGAAAAGTCGACAAGAAATGTTGTAGAGCAAATCAAAAGCTGTTCAGCAACATATAGCAAGTTTTGGTCCCTTGTGTACAACCAAAAATACAACCGCAAAGTTGCTTCAGAATATAGTGCACCTTGTCTGCCCACTGCAACGGGCTTATCCGCGCTATATTTTACCAGCCGTAACTACGAAACCTCATGTAATTCTACACACTTAGAGCAGGCCAAGCCATTTAAAATGAAAATAACCTGTTTCCAAATTGAATTATACAAGAACAAGTATAAAAACAACAATAAAGTAATTTTCACTATTAGAATTAACTCACACATCCATTCCCCTCATTTTCCTTCAGAAAAGGGTACTTAAATATCAGAGCTTTACACACTTGCACATACTCATTTGTACACTCTAAAAAGTGTATTTGGGCAGTAGTTCCTATTATAGACTTATTTACATTAACCTCAATTAATTCTTTTGCCTTAGTTCCTACAACTTACTTTCATGAGTTCAATTAACTTAAAAGTCACACATTTTATCTCAAAATAACTTTTTACTTTGAGACTACGTGAAACAATTAAGTTTAAAGCAGCTTTACGTCTGACGTCATTACGTAAGCTTTGCGCGAGGCAGATCTCTGGTACCGACAACAGGTGCGCCCCGCTTTTTCTTCCGAACATCGACGGTCGACGTGACTCGGATAAAACAGTAAGTATGCTACCCACCATAACCAAACATTTAATAAACCTTAAAAAAAAAAACAGACTGCACTGTAAAAAATCTAACTTCAAATTTAGTTGATTATACATTGAAATAGTGAGTTGGGAATAGAACTCAATTGTGTGATAGTTCATCTAACACGAAATGTATTGTTCTGATCAACCTGTAGGCACAACATAAAAAATGTGTTGAGAAGATTTGTTTGGAAAAGTTGCTGATTAAGATAAACCTGCGCATGCTCTGTTCTAGTCATGCGCATGCTCAGTGGGAGGTTCGGGAATAAGCGCGAAGGACGGTTGATTCCTCTTTGTTGTGGCTCGAAGTTTGGAGAAATTCAAGATTGAGGTAAATAACTAGTGATAGTTCACAAAGCATTTTAAAGTTACGTTTCTAGTTTTAACACTATCTTAAAGCCGTGAATATGTGAGGGAAGTTGCCGTGGCATTGTTATATTAGCTAACTTTGCCAACTCGACTGAGCCATGGAAAGTTTGAATATGAGCCGTTTGTTTCATTTAATCAAATGCCCAACGTAACAGACTCAAGCAGGCTGTAACAAGCCTGAGCGCTTTCTTTATGTTCTATTTTGAAAATGTTATGTATCTTGTTGGCTGGCTTTTTTCCATTCCACCTTAAATACCGGAATAGGTAACGCTATATTGAGCCTCCTCGGTGTTTGTTGAGCTGTTTAAGGTAGAACGGAAAATTCAGGATGCTGACTACAACAACGCTCCTTTAGTCTGATATCATTTATATGAAAGCAGCAGGGTGTTATTACAAGATTAAGCCGTCAAAGATACAAAAATATCCGTATTGTCTGAATCAGACCTACTATTTGTTTTTTGTTTTGCTTTTGAGAAGTTCGTAGGTGTCTAACAGCACTAGCACTATACCTAACATCGTCTGTTTCTCAAAACATTTAGCTAAATGTAATATATGTGTGTGTGTGTGTAAATAAATTACAAAAACATTAAATAACGTTACATAGAGTTTGTGGTTCTGTAATTGCATTTACAAACTATAATTGTGTACAATGACAATACTAACACTAATATTGTTTTCATTTTCAAGGAAAAAAGGGATACATTAGATGAAGTGCAAAATCTGCTCTTTCACAAGCCAAGACACAGACGTTGGGTTGAAGCACCACAGAGTACGCCATGGATTTCATGGTACACGCTGGCCCTGTTTTCACTCCAATTGTGTGTGTTCCTTGATATGTCGTTTTTCAAAATGTCACAGTAAATTATCTACATGTCACCAAAGTTCTACCTTCAAATGTGATCTTTGTGATTATAAAGATGTTTGCGATATAGCCCTGCAGGGCTGAGTGAGGATTCCTTGGAAGAAGAGAGAAAGGCAATGAGGGCTGAGATAGATAAAAAGGGTCCAAACATTTTCTTTACGGTGGAAGGAGGTTGTTGAGCAGGAACCTCTGGTTGGTCTGGTTCGAGAATGATGGCCAGCACTGTTCTTGGAGAGTCAGGTGAGTAGTGTTTGTTTGCTGTACTTGTGACTCTGGCCCATTTCAGCATATTTTTCTTTTTATAGTTTTTGTAGGATTGTTTCACACTGCAAAACCTAGTGTGAACCAATCTAGTTTACTTGTCTAAAATGATACTTAACTTTTTTTCCCCAGAACAGTTCCAAAACTGTTATAATGCGAAGTCATCAGCTGTTTGGATTATTTACTTATTTTTTTAGTTATTTACTTATTAACCAAGAAGCGTACAGCATTGTCCAACCACAGTAATGTTATTTAAAGGCAACAAGTTTTATCGCGCACAACATTTGTCACGAAAGCGTCCCAAAAGAGCAATTTTCCTGTGGGCTATTTTTTTGGCCTTGGGATGACGGGATGGTTTTTGTCTGGATCCCTGCATAACTGTTATCAACTGAATCAGTGTTTGTCTAGAAATGTTCAGGCTCTGTACGTAATGACTGATAATCTGTATTCTCTATTGTTTACTCCTCTCTCTCTCTAGATATGCAGTGAGTTTCGTAGAATAACTGCCATCAACCTGAAGAGTCAGTTTCATGATGCACTGGACACATGTGCCAAAACTCCTTAAACTGTACAGGAGTAGAAGGGCAGCCTTTGGAGGAGATGGGATGCATCTGTAGTATGTTTAATGCACAAGTTTTTGTGAAAAACTAAGTTTGTGAGGTTTTCACAATAAAATTTTAAAATATTCCATTTGTGCAATGTAGATTTATTATTTTAACCAAGTTGAATTTCTGAGTAGCGTAAAGGTATTTGACTCCTATTTGCAAAACTAAAATAACATGCTAAAAAACACTTTTAAAATTATTTAAATGTAAGCTGTATTTTAAGTACACTGTAAAAAGAAAACAGTTGATCCAACTTAATTGAATTGCTTCAATTGGTAACAAGTAATTCAATTAAGTTTATCCAACTTAATTGTTTAAGTTTAACCTTAAAAAAATAAATTGAAAAAACTTAATTGAATTACTTGTTACCAATTGAAGCAATTTTCTTTTTACACTGTATAGTGTGAGTGATAATGTAATGCTCAGTGTCACTTCGTCAGCAGTCATGGGGGTCCAGGTGTATGGAATGGCGTTGGTCTCTTATAGAACAGCGTTGGGCTCTAAACGTGTGAACACATGCTCGTTAACACGTTATTAAAAATTTGCGTGTTGACACGTAAAATTTTGTCGTGATAACGTGACCAAAATTGACACGTTTACACGCTTCTTAAGGTTTTCGCCAATGGGAGGCCTCAAATCCGGGCGTACTTACATATTCATGATAGGATTTACATCACACCCTGTAGCTGACACGAAACATAAATCCTTTGTGAACGTAGTCCCTACGTTTCATCTGAATTATTCATAACATAGTGAGCTAAGCACTGACCTGTGGCTACGTTGAGCCCTACATGAGCAGTGTGAAGACAGCAATACTAGTAAGCTGTTTATGTTTCACAATAAAAAAAAACTGTTGTTTAGTACCTTAAAATTTGTAAACATGCATATTATTATATAACTTCATTCATAACATGCTCTAAAGCTTTTCATAATTTTATAAGAAACAAACATCACTATTCACTCACACTGTGTGTGACACATACTGAGGCGTAATTCATTCACATTGATAAATTATGTGCATTCTTTTAATAGCATACTGCTAAACAATACAGTGTCAATACAAACCCATAGTGAAATTAACTTTCCAGATCCTCCTCTTTCTGTAAACATGTATACTATGTGTAAAGATACATTAATTTACTCATGTGTTATTTAATTATGTGTATGTACTTATATATGTTAAGAGAGGATAAATCTCCTTCAAAATTAAATTGAACAAAAAAATCTGAATTAAAAAAGGGCTTTTTTCAGCAGTAAATTCAGTGGTGGTTGAAGTGAGGGGTATATATATATATGTGTGTGTGCGCTTTTAAACGTATTTATGTTTATATAAATATTATGTTTGTATAATGTTTATACAAAATCTCATAAACATTGTTCAGAACATTAAACACTGGAATTGTTTCCGTTATTTGGTAAGTTAAGGCTTTATGTTGTTTCAGCAATAACGCCATACACCAGTAGGTGGCAGTAAAGCATCATGATTCACGAAATACACAAACTTAACGTGTTAACACGAAATTATACGCTGCGTGTTAACACGGAGAATCCAACACGTTTAGAGCATAATTTAAAACAGATGAAAGAAAAAAAAACAGGAATTCAAGTTTATAAAATGTATTGGACTAAAAACAATAAGCTCGTAGCCTACTTAGTGTATACTCAAATACCTACATGCAACATTGAGCCATGCTTTGGTACTGCGTTCTTATAATGTTTTTTGTGAATTGACTACACTCGGCTCAGAGTCACAGTCAGAAAACAGCGTTGGCCCACAGCAGGCTCAGTGTCACTTTTCTGAGTGTTCTTCGTCAGTAGTCATGGGGGTCCAGGTGTATGGAATGTCGTTGGTCTCTAAACGTGTTGGATTTGACCATGTTTTTTTTTTTATGAGATTTTGTATAAACATTATACATATATAAATACGTTTTAAAGCACGCACACACGCACACACACACACATATATATATATATATATATATATATATATATATATATAAACCCCTCACTTCAACCACCACTGAACTGCTGAAAAAACCCTTTTTTAATTTAGAATTTTTTGTTCAATTTCATTTTGAAGGAGATTTATCCTCTCTTAATTTATATATAGAAGTAGATACACATAATTAAATAAAACATAAGTAATTTAATGTATCTTTTAACATATACATGTTTACAGAAAGAGGAGGATCTGGAAAGTTAATTTCACCATGGGTTTGTATTGACACTGTATTGTTTAGCAGTATGCTATTAAAAGAATGCACATAATTTATCAATGTCAAATCTCAGTATGTGTCACACACAGTGTGAGAGAATAGTGATGTTTGTTTGATATAAAATTATGAAAAGCTTTAGAGCATGTTATGAATGAAGTTATATAATAATATGCATGTTTACAAATTTTAAGGTACTAAACACCAGAGGTTTTTTATTGTGAAAAATTAACTTCCAGTTGCTATGGGGATCAGCTTACTAATATTGCTGTCTTCACACTGCTCACGTAGGGCTCAACGTAGCCATAGGTCAGTGCTTCGCTCACTATGTTATGAATAATTCAGATGAAACGTAGGGACTATGTTCACAAAGGATTTATGTTTCGTGTCAGCTACAGTGTGTGATGTAAATCCTATCATGAATATGTAAGGATTAGTTAAATGCTGTTTTAACTACAGTAACTGAAAAATATCACTGGTGAACAAGACAAAATACATATTCAATTATAACTGATATCACAACAAAAATATAGAATTAGAAACCGTACATAAAAACCCAACCAAAGTGTAGTGTAGCGAAACTGGTGGACTCTCTCTTTGTCTGTGTGTGGATGGATATAATCTCGGTGTGGGGACTAAAACTTGTTTACAGACTCACATTTTTAGTTATACAAATACACGCATTTTTGTGTGTGTACGATTGTTTACATGTGTAAGGAAGAGACGTTATAAAAAAATAACTAAATACTCTATAAAGGACTTAAATCCAGGATAATAAGTCTGAATTAATGAAGACATGGCCCCTGTGCATAACTCGTGCGGGAGCTGGCAACGCCAGCCATGGAGCTTTCCCATTGAAGCCAGTTTGCTACGGTCTCTTTTAAATATCATTTGATTAGAATACAACATTTTACATGTGCTTAATGAATATATTTTTTGTTAAATATTGGTTTTAATCATAACATAAATGTGTCGCTTTGTCAGTTACCAAAGTTACATCAGCCAGTAATGTTAAGCTACAACCCGGTCTCACACCTACTCGTGATATAGTAGTCTGCAATTCGTGACATATCGCATATTTTCAGCATGAATTGCAGTCTCCTATATATGTGACTATACCACGAGTAGGTGTGAGACCGGGTTGTAAGCTATCACTACCTCAGGATGTAAAGGTCTTCCATGTGTCTTAGCAAATTGCAAATAATTTAAATAAATGTTTTACAGTTACTGAAAGACATCTACGAAGAAATGTACTGCTTAAATTTTAATTGTTATTTTATTTTATTTTATTTTTTTTACAGAATATTTGTATGTTAGCATCTGCTAATGTTAGCTAGCATCCAGTTAAAAGTTCTCCTGTTCCACCTTAAACAGAGTGACAGTTATTTTCTGATGAAACAAGAACAAAAAGTAACTGCTTCAGCATTTAAAAAAGAACAGAAAACTCCAGTATTGTGCTTGTAAATAGGGATTAACATTTAGTGCTAGTTTTGCTATGCTGTGTGTGTTTTGAAAATAACATTGTGTTTGGTATTTAATATGCAGACTTTTAACTTTGGGAATTGTGTCAGTATAACAATTAATTTATGTTTTGTATTCTTTATTCCAGATTGCAAACATATGTTCCTGCACTTTTTTAGACTTCTGTTTTTTTTTTAAACTTCCTGCTATATATATTGTGTTGAAAAAAAAGCGTATTTGACAATACAAGAAATTGTATAAAACTTTATCTAGACAGTATAATAATTACATTAAGCAAGACCATACATATTTTTGCACAAATCACTAATATAAGCCTTTTAAAATTCTAGTCAACTGAATGGAGAAAAAACACATAGGGAAGAAATATGAGCATCTGCAATATCTTCAGACCATTCAGCTATTTATTATAATGTTTGTAACAGCTATTTAATACTAAAATTTAATTCAAATCAAATCAAATTGTATTTATATAGCGCTTTTCACAACAAAAAGTCGTCACAAAGCAGCTTTACAGAGATCCGGGTCCAAGCCTCCTATGAGCAAGCCAGGGGCAACAGTGGCAAGGGAAAACTCCCTCAGCACATGAGGAAGAAACCTTGGAAAGAACCAAGACTCATACGGGGAACCCATCCTCCTCGGGTCCACACCGGAGACACAACAGAGAACAGAACAGAAGTAAAAGTGAAATGATGACAGATGAAGGGGTTATAGTAATGTAAATGTAGTATATTAGTGATGTATGAGTCTGAGGAAGGAGAAGGTGATCAGGGATTCTGTGTGAATTAAAAGTAGGTGCAGAGTTAATCTGAGGTAAAACAGCATGGCCAAGCATGATAGTGTAGATGAGACAAGGCCAGGATCTTGTACAGGATACACAGGGGCTGGATCAGGGCAACACCTGGAGAGCAGCAGGACATCTCAAAGCATGAGAGAGAGACAGGAGAAAGAAAACCAGACAAAGGGAACAAAAAAATACAGAGATTAGTAGGGTCATGGTAAAGAACAGGCAAATTTGTCCTGCGAAAAAAGCTTCCACGGGTCAGGCAAGAGAACCCAGTGACAGACAGCGTGTTGGCGGTTACTAGAAAGCTAACTAAAAAAGCTGTAGCTATGGTAGTATGACAGGGTTAATACAGAACAGTGATAATTAACCTGATGCTGTGTATGGGGAAAAAAGCTTGTTCCATTTAGGGGTGGGGTGGGCGTGGCTAGGTCCCAGAGGAGGTTTCAGAGCACCTGTAAGTCCAAAATCGATGACGAAAGGAGATTCACGGTGAACGTAGTCTTCTAAGACCCACCCACCCTTGAAACTTTTGTCAAAACTCAAGCAAACCACGAAGCAGACTCTGGAGAGATTCCAGAAGCAAAAGACCTTATCAGCAAAATCCAAAAAACAATAATGAAAGCAAAGACTGGCAAAATTCAAATGAAATAATGTCAAATAACTGCAAAGAGTATCTTATAAAAATAAACTTAGCACAAAAAGTAAGGAAATTTGTGTTTGGTAGATTATTTTTTCTTGTTGTAACAATGCTTCTTGGCAGTTTATCTCATACCGTTGGAAAGCCTGTTAATTTCCCCTTTAAACGGTGCCACATTTGTAAGGAACATGCATTTGTGGGATGAGCAGTAGAGCTGAGAATGTGGGTTGCGCCTCTTTAAAAGGTAAATGTGGCATCATTTAACAGGCTTTCCAACTGTATAAGATTTATTGCCCAGAAGCATTGTTACAACCAGGAAATAATCTACCAAACACAAATAACACAATTTTAAGAAATTTGTTTATTGTTTTTTGTAGAAATTTTTAAACAGAATTATATTTCTTAAAAAGTTTAGCTTTTTCAAAGTTTCTGTAAATACAAGGGTGTGTTTAGTGTTGAGTGATATTTTTTTTAGAACTGGTCTAAACTACCTCCATGATAAAGTTTTTATAGCAAAGTTGTATAATTAGTGTTCATTGTAAGTTGAACCAGAAAATTTGCACTGAAATATTTTTAATATGTTTACTGTATCATCTTTCAATAAGAATATAATTAATTAATATAATGTGTGTGTGTGTGTATTTATTTATTTTTTTTCCACATAAGATATCAACACAGAGGTGTCTTACACGAGGGGAAAAAAATTGTTGAACTGATGGAAGATGAATGCTGATGCAGCACCACAGACACTTGTGATAATGGGCATTGCAGCAGTGGTAATGGGCAGTCTTTGAATTTACCACAGCCTTCATGAAGCATTTTAGACAGCTGAAATTCGGTGTGGCTTTTTTGAATTTGTTCTGAAAAACGTGAGTTGGTGTTGTGGGCTGTGTGACAAGAAGTTTGTGCAGTCAACTAATACGTTGTGATTAGCAGCTATCGGATTCTGGAGTTTTCAAGCCCCAAAGAGCAGAGGAGCGCGCGCCATGTCAGGTTGGTAACAGTCATTTTGTTTGAAGTTTGTGTTTTTTTCTTTAGCCATCTCAAGTGAACAAAGTCATCAAAACTTTTTATTGCATTAGGCTTACTTTTCTAATGTTTGCTGCAGCTAGCCAACGTGTCATTATGATGAATAGCAAGTGTTCTACTTAGCTTTTAACCCACATTATGTAATGTCTGAGCTAATAGCCAGGTTGTTAAATTTTGAAATTTGAATAATTACTTACAGTCTACTTGAGGTTGAGAAGTAAAATGTTTCTATCATTGTTTCTCAATATGACAACTTTAGAATGTGATCATATACTTTGATATATGAATCACGCTATATTATAGGGTAAGTGTACTTTTAAGGCCACCAAAATCAGGTTTTCAGGTATGTTTAATAGATATTCTTCTGATTTCTATTTGATATCTGTGGGGAAAAGGCAAGGTCATTTGAAAATGTATGCATTTGTTTATGTACATGTTTAGAATATTAAATGGTGATATTTTATGAAATATGTCAGAAGTGTGGTATGGACCTTATTGACAAAATAAAAATGTTGTTGATTAAGGAGGCCTTGACTTACATAGGGGTGTGATTATTTTCGTAACTGGGATTTTCTCTCAATAGAGTTAATGGTGTTGAATATAGATTCTTATAAACTAGGTGCACTGGGATAGACACTTGACTCCCACAATACACACTCCAGCCACTGGGGGGGGGTCTTACTTTTCTTGAGATCTTGAAGTGGAGCCTTTAAAGGGGAGGACCTCTGGTTTTGGAGGCCAGATACCGGAGCGTCGTTTTGGATATATATAAGATGGTGGAAGTTTTGGCGCTGATTTTTCTCTAGCACTCTGGAAACTGTTGCACCTCCAGATTACTACCTACCCTTTTGAATAATCTCTACATGCTTGGGCTGGTCGACCATGGAGTCAGCGCTTGGGTTCTTCGAGGATCTTTAGGTAAGAAGAGTGAACCCTCCCAAGTTCTCATTTCATCACAATAGATTTCAACACCTTATTTTCGTGATCTAATTGTTGGCTGTGTGATTGTAACTTGATAGTTTTGTGCTCTGTTGAGGTTAGCTGTTTGCTAAGGTGGGTATTGGATTGCAGAGTTGCTTGATTGTATACAGTCTAGACCTTTGGTAATTGGGTATGTTTGGTTGAGTTCTCAGGAAATCTGATTTGGTGGTGTTGATTTGACTCAAAAATACCTGTTGGAAATTGTGGCCTACTTGGGGCTTCTTGAGTTGTATGTGTTCTTTCAGAAGTCCTATGAGAGGACTTGAGGTAAGGTGGCCAAAATTGTCAAGTACTTTTAGTTTTGTAGTCATACTTTGGTGGTACTTAGGGATTTTAGGCCAATAGGGGAATATAGGTTACCTCTTGGTGTTTGAATTTTAGTAGCCTTAGAGTTAGGGGTCTCTGGTCTGTCCTCATTTCGGCTGGGGGGCTTTTGGTATTTTTTAAATTTTTTCCCAAAAATGTCTCAGTTTGATCCGGAAAGTTTTATCCAAGCCCATCTGCAGACAACGGACTGGATAAAATTAAAGAAGCCTCAGTTGCTCCAGCTTGCTGAATATTATGAGATTGAGGTAGATTCAGAGTTGAATAAAATTAAGATAGTAGATCCTTGCTCAGTCCCTAGGTTTGAGTGACTCCATCATTGAGGCAAGATTGGCTAGGGAACAAGCAGAGAAGGGTAGGCGAGAGAAGGAGAAGGATAGTTTGCGGGAGCTGGAGTTAGCTAAGATTGAGTTGGAGAAGGTTAAACTCTCGCAGATGGAGAGTCAACAACAGCGCAGACATGAGACTCGGTTTGATGTATCCAAATGTCTACATCTAATGCCAAAATTTCAGGAAGACGAGGTAGATGTGTTTTTTGATGCCTTTGAGAATATAGCCACGGAATTAGCTTGGCTGGAGAATTGTTGGACCGTTTTGGTTCAGAGTGTCCTGTAGGGGAAAGCTCGGGAGGCTTATGCAGCTTTGAATTCTGCACACTCCATGGAGTATGACACGGTGAAAACGGCAGTGAAGAATGCCTATGAAGTTGTGCCAGAAACTTACAGGCACAAATTCCGTTCTCTTAGACGTAAGCTAGCGGAAACCTATTTGGATGTAGCTAGGCAGCAGGAGGCAGTGTTTGAACGAAAGCATGTGAAGTTTATACTTTTGCAGATTTAAAACAGCTTGTTCTTATGGAACAGTTTAAAAATAGTCTACCTGTTCTTTAGGAAGTGTACATTCAGGAGCATGGGGCGACTGAAGTTAAAAAGGCTGCTATGATGGCAGATACTTACGAATTTACCCATAAGGAGTCGAGAGTGAAAGAGAGATCAGTGGTTGGAGAAAGGCTAATATAGAGGTTAAATCAGCAGAGACTAAAAGTCATAGGGAAGGGCCATCTGGCTCTAAACCTCATAGTCAACTTCAAAAACCTGTAAATTCTACTCCCTCGGGAGAAATAATCTGCCATTATTGTAGAAAACCTGGCCATATAAAATCAGGTTGTCCAGTTCTGCAGAAGTGCAGCCGTGGGTCTTATACTGACTCTTCAAAATCTGTGGCATTGGTAGTTGGTTCAGAGAGGACTATTAGTTGTGTGGATCCTGAGTCTGAAATAACCCCCTCTCTGTATGATGGGTTTGTCTCCTGCTGTACAGTGTCCATTGGTTCTGGGGAGCCAGAAACCAAAATTAAAATTTTCAGGGACACTGGTGCAGTTCAGTCCTTGTTGTTACAAGGGGTTCGTGATTAGCCAGTTTCAATGACTCTTCAGTGTTGCTTCAGGGTGTGGGAAGTTTGTTTGGTGCCATGCCATTGCATAAAGTGTACCTAACCTCTAACTTGGTAAATGGCTATGTTAATGTAGCAGTAGTGCCATCATTACCAGTCCCTGGAGTTTCTATGCTATTGGGGAATGATCTTGCTGGGGTTCAAGTTTCGGTAACCCCTTTAATTAGTCACATGCCATGTGAGGTACCAGAAACAGAGGCTTTGGCCAGGGAGTATCCTGAGGTGTTTTCAACCTGTGTCGTTACCCGTGCCCAGTCTCGCCCCAAGGGGGTGGTTCCACAGAGAGGGCTGGAGGAGGCAGCATTTGAGCTTGGAGATACCTTCTTTGGAAAACTAGGTTAATCAGATGCAGCTCAGTTTAATAGGGAAACCTTAATCAAGGAGCTCAAGGAGGACCCTGAGTTGGCCTCATTGTGTAAGGGGGCTGGTACACGGGAGGAGACAGAGGAGTCGGCAGAGGTCTTCTATATGCATCAGGGAGTGCTTATGCGGAAGTGGAGGCCTCCTTATCATCCTGCTGTTGAAGATTGGAGTGTTGTGGAGCAGATTGTGTTGCTGAAGAGTTTTAGGTTGAAAGTGTTGCGCTTGGCACATGAAGCACCCATGGCAGGGCATGTGGGTATTCGTAAAGCCCAAGAGAGAGTCTTGCGTTATTTTTATTGGCCGAAGATGCATCGAGATGTAATCTCCTACTGTCGGACATGTCATGCTTGTCAGCTAGCCGGTAAGCCAAATCAGAAAGTGCCTTGTGCACCATTGTGTACTCTCCATTTTTGCGAGTGACGATAGATTGTGTTGGACCTTTGCACAAGACAAAAAAGGGTTATAAGTATCTGTTCACAATATTGGATGTGTGTACTAGATTTCCGGAGGCTGTACCCTCGAGAAACATTAAGGCAAGAACTATAATTGAGTGTTTGTTTCAGTTCTTTTCTCGGTGTGGGCTGCCTCGTGAGATTCAATCAGATTGTGGTTCAAACTTTACATCTGGTGTTTTCCAGGAAGTAATGTGTGAGCTAGATATTAAGCAAATTTGTATTCATTAAAGGAGCAGGAACACTCTTGTCTGTGATGTTTCTCTTTTCTCTGAGACCTCCTGTAACAAAATGCACATATGCCATTTGTTCAAAACTGTGATCTTCAAAATAAAATTTGGGCATTTAAACCATCTAACAGTGATTATGGAAAAGCGAAGAACCACTATGTTAGTACACAATAGGTTTCTGAACAGGGGCTCAAGCACTCATGAATAATAATTTACAAATAAACAAATAAGTGCTCATTTATTCTGGTTCATCCTGAGTAAACAGACCTCGGTGTGCATTTACCTCAGATCAGTATCTGGTAATGAGGGACAAACAGGTTTGTACTCACAGTAAAATCTTTAATGCTTTGTTTTAGACAGAACATTACCTCAATATCTGCATTGATTGTCGAAGTTTGCAGGTATTTCATCGTTTTAAAACAGTAAAGTACAAAGAGAATTTGTGTGTGTAAAGTTGTTCACTCTTTAATGTTAAAATCTTTCCTGTCTCTCCGCTGCTGAGCTGCAAGTAGGTGTACGCATGTGTAGTCCAAAATGCCTTGGGCACTGAGTTGTCACTCAAAAACTCATTAGCCAATGGGAAGGTACCCCTGAGAAAACCCGCCCACACGAGAGCTTTTTGCCAAAACTGCTTGCAAAACTCAAGGATCCAGTGTACAAAACTCAGAGAGCTCGTGCACAGAACTCGTGCTGCTTGTGCACAAAACTCAGAGAGCACACGCAGAACTCAGAACTCACACACTAAAGCCATGGAGCGTTTCATATTTGGCACAAATCTGATTCCATAATCCTTGGAATCCTGAAGGTTCCAAAAAGCTGTGCAAGCCTATTCTATACTTCACTCAGCACATGGAGCATTTACAAAAGAGGCGTGAGCCTAATCTTTATTTTTTTTTAGCACATCTGTAACATTCCAAAATGCTGCGAGAGCCAATTCTTAATTCTCGTAGCAACCGGAGCGTTAAAAAGGGTGGCGTGAGCCTACTGTTTATTTTTAGCGCATCCTGAAGATTCCAAAAAGCTGCAAAACCTGTTCTTAATTCTTGTAGAAACCGGAGCGTTCCAAATGATGACGTGAGCATGCTGTTTATTTTTAGCATGTGCTGAAGGTTCCAAAAAGCTGCACGAGACTATTCTCAATTCTCGTAGCAACCGGAGCGATCCAAGTGGTGACGCAAGCTTGTTTATTTTTAGCGAATCCTGTATGGAACCTGATTGGTGCCAAAAAGAATCGCACAAAAAAAAATTAACATCAAACGTAAAACTTAAAGGTTACCCTCTACTCATGTGTTTACCTAGCTTGACTGGAAATAGGAATCCCATCTTGATATATACAGTTATACATTTTATGGACTAGAAGAGGTCTCCATATCTCAGCTTTGGGATATGGTAGAGCGAAAATAACCACACCACTGTCTTTGTCAGGACTTCCCTGACACACGGTGTGGGTTTGGAGAAGATCTGAGGAGGTCACAGTTTTCACCCCAAAAAAAAAATAATAAAGGGTACCCCTTTGTGTTTTTTTTTTTATACTAAATTTTTGACCGTCTCAGACTTCTACCTCTACCTTGCTAGATGTTTTTTTTTTTTTTTTAGCGCATCCGGAATCTTTCAAAATGTTGCGCAAGCCTATTCTTAATTCTCAAAGCATCCGCAGCATTCCAAATGGTGACGCAAACTTGTTGATTATTTTTAGTGAATCCTGTATGGAATCTGATTTGTGCCAAAAAGAATGCACAAAAAAAATTCATCTCAAATGTAAAACTTATAACTTGCAAACAAAAAATCCAGCTCTGACATTTGTGCTCCATGACTTTGTGCGTGAGCGCTGAGTTCAGCGCATGCTCTCTGAGTTTTGTGCGCCAGCTGCACGAGTTCTGTGCGTGCTCTTTGAGTTTTGTACGCCTTGTTCCTGAGTAACTGTAAACTGCTTATGCATGCAAATTCATTAACTACAGAACTTCAAATGTAAAAGATTATGAGGTTATAGTACAAACGATTATGCTACAACTGATGCTAAAGATCTCATCTAAATAACTTAAATTAACCTCCTATTTGCTTTTCTCCCTGCCCACCATTTTTCACTGCCCTACTCATTTTTTTTTACTACAGTCCATCTTTACATAATTACATAAAGAAAATGAATTAGTTCATGTTCATAGTTAATTTTGAAAAAAATGTACTAACTTCACAGCTCCAAAAATAAACTACTTCACGTGCTTTTGTTTATTTTTTTCTCTCAGTAAATAAGCTTCTATAGCTTTCATATAACCTTCTGCAACCCATTAATCACCAGCCAAAACTCACTGCTACTCACTAACAAAAAATGAGTGTATGTGAAATTATATATTCAAAATATTACTTTACACCAAAAAACCAGCACTGAGATTGAGAATGTATTTTAACCCACGTAGCTACTACTTTATGTCTTCTTAATGTGTTTAAGCAGTTTTATTTCTTATTTTATTTCTTATACTGAGGGAAGCGGTTCTGTGACATAAAAAATGCTCACATCGTCTTGTAAAATTCGCCATCAAACCACATAATTACTCAAATTAAAATACTCATGTATGAGCGATTGTCATGTCATTTAAATGTTTTCTATGTCAGAGGGGAAAAAAGAGCTAGCTAGAGTTAAACAGGTTAGCTAAAGTTTGTCATTTGGAAAAAAAACAAACAAACAAAAAAAAAAAACGGTTCAATATTACGTATGTACCATATAGCAGTTGATAGAATAACGTACATAACATTAACGATGTTGACTACATTTGGGCGATACCAAAATACATATGTATCCAAAAATAGAAGGTTAAATTGACATATTTATGGGATGAAGCTGTTCCCTGAGGCTGGTGAGAGCTGCTCGCGTGCCGCGGTCACTGAAAAGAGTGCGTAGCTTCATCGTCTTCTTCTTCTGTGTTTTTACATCAGTTCTCTTCTGCCACCTTCCGGTTTCTCACTCAGAGTTCATTCATTTTAGAGCTGTCGTTCCAGTCCAGTCGTCTTCACTTAAACTTAAATAACAATCTCCTCCCTTCAGCATGACACTGAATGTTTCCATATGTGTTTAATAAAATTCTCTGATCAGTGTAGTGTGCTAACTGCAATCCCAGTAAACATTTAGCCGTTGATTCAATGTTGAAATAATGTACTTGACTGTGGTCTAATCAACGTTTTTTTAAGGTTGAAAATGAAAATGAAACACTGACGTTGAAAAGACGACTAACTAAGTCACATTAAAGACGTCCTTTTAAAGCCGTTATTTCAATGTGGAAATCACGTACATAAATGTCATCCAATAAACTCTGGATTAAAGTTGAAAAGACATCCAAACATCAACTTTATTTGTATAGCGCCTTTTACAACTGACGTTGTCACAAAGCAGCTTCACAGTTTCAGAACAGAACATTTAAAACAAAGCCCAATGCGAGCAAGCGGAAGGCGACACTGCCAAGGAAAAACTCCCTCAAGGCTGGAGGAAGAAACCTTGGGAGGAACCAAGACTCACAAAGGAGACCCATCCTCCTCTGATCAAACTATAGATTGAATTTTAAATGATCACCAATGAATTGTCATTATGCTACATAATAATAATAATAATGATAATAATCATAATAGTGACATCAATCTTGGGGCATAATAATAGTGCATCAGATTTGGAAGAATCAGTCAATGTTGCTAATCTGAGTCCATTTCTACTTCAGTGTAGTTGATCATGGTGAGTGGTCAGAGGCTGGCAGCAGTAGATGGAGGTGAGCAGCTGGTCTGGTCTGGTCTGGGCCGCAGGAGAATCCAGCAAACAATCTTCCATCAGTGGGCCACCATTTTCTCAGAAAACAGTAAAGGGAAGCGGTTAGTTTAGTTGAGTGCAGCAGAGAAAAAGAGCATGTGACGGATCTGACTGTAACAGACTGGGAGGAGGGAAACCAGAAGGAGCTCAGGCAAGGACGTCTTTCAGCTCCAAAAAAGAGAAATTGTGAGCACATCATCCGCGTTTACCCTGATTCCCCATGTCCATGAGTTCCTGAAATGACAACCTTAAACTAGACAGAGGTTAGTTGCCAAAGGCTAAACTGAACAAGTGTGTTTTGAGCCTAGACTTAAACATAGTGACTGTGTCTGCGTCCCGGACACTAGCTGGAAGATTGTTCCAGAGCCGAGGGGCTTTGTAGGAGAAAGAGTTTACTCAAGTTTCTGCTGGAGCATTCTGATAAAAGTGCATTGCAATAATCTAATCTTGATGTAATAAAAGCGTGAACAAATTTTTCTGCATCTGGGTGGGATAAGGAATTTCTTAACTTAGCGAGGTTCCGAAGATGTAGGAAAGCTGTTTTTGTAATTTTACCTATATGCTGATCATGATGATAGATCTGAATCAATTATGGCACCCAGATTTTTAGCTGATGAGCTAGGGAGAACAGGGAAGTCAAAATTATGTATTAAGTCTGATACCTTATTTATAACAGGTTTTGGACCTAGAAGGAGAACCTCGGTTTTGTCGCTGTTTAGCAGAAGGAAATTGTATGACATCCAATGCTTCACTTCTTTAACACAGTCCTCCATTTTCTTTAGTGTAGGTTTGTCATCTGGTTTGGCTGATATGTATAACTGTGTGTCATCTGTGTAACTGTGGAAGGTAATGCCATGCCTGCTAATAACTCTGCCCAGTGGCAGCATTTATAATATGAATAGTAAAGGTCCTAGAATGGAGCCTTGGGAAATTCCAGATCTCATTTTTTTCTTACAAAGAAGAAACATTATTTACTTTTACAAACTGGTAGCGATCCTTGAGATAAGACTTAAACCATGATAGGGCCGTTCCTGTTATTCCAACCATGTTTTTTAATCTTTCTAGCAGAATAGTATGATCACTTGTATCAAAAGCTGCACTGAGGTCGAGTAGAACTAGCATGGATACGCAGCCTCGATCAGAGGTGAGAAGAAGGTTGTTTGCTATCTTAACTAAAGCCGTTTCGGTGCTATGGTGTGGCCTAAAACCAGATTGAAATTTTTTATATATGTTATTCTTATGCAAGTATGAGGGAAGTTGTTGGACCACAACTTTTTCTAAGATCTTAAATATGAAGAGAAGGTCTGTAATTGGATAGTACACTAGGATCAAGATTCGGTTTCTTGATCAGGGGTTTAATAACTGCTAGTTTAAATGCTTTGTGTACGTGATCACATACAGTATAAGGGACGAATTTATGATTGTTAAAAGGGGATTGATTATGACTGGTAATACTTCTTTAAATAGTTTTGTTGGTATTGCATCAAGTGTGCAGGTCATACAAACAGGTCAATCCAATTCTAGCTGTGGTAGTGGGTCAAAGTCCTCTAGTCGTCCTTCTCTGTTTTGTTCTATATCATCCACACCAGATGACAGACAGGCTGGATTTAGTATATTGTTTGTCTAATATGTTCAATCTTATTGTTAAAAAAGTCCATAAAAGCATTGCTGGTGTGAACAGCTGGGATCTGTGTATCAGTAGCTGCCCGATTGTTTGTAAGTTTAGAGATTACATTAAAGAGTGCTCTAGGATTGTCTTTATTATTTTCAATCAGTGAGGCCAGATGTGCTGAACGTGCATTGACGAGCGCCCTTCTAAATTCGATAAGGCTGTTTTTCCAGGCACAGTGAAATACTTCCAGTTTAGTCGACCGCCATTTCCGCTCTAATTTCCTTACGGTTTGTTTTAAGGTGAGTGTTTCTTCATTATACCAGGGAGCGAGTTTTTTCTGTCGTAGCTTTTTACGCTTAAGTGGTGCTACACTATCTAAAGTTGATCAAAGTGTGTTATCTAAGTAGTCCATTAGTCTGTCCAGCTCCAGTGGGTCCGCTGGACTACTGACTGAGGTCAATAAATCAGTGATGTTTTCAGTAAATTTAGGGGAAGTAGATGGGGTTAGTGAGCGCTTTATATAGTAATGTGGGCATGTACATTTTTTTTTATATCTAAACTATTCATACGAAATTATGTAGTGGTCTGAGACTGTGGAAGACTGCGGGAGAATATTTAAGTTTTTTATGTTCGTGCCCAGGGTCAAAACCAAGTCTAGTGTGTGATTACAATAATGAGTAGGACCTGATACATTTTGTGTGAAACCAACAGTATCTATGATTTATGTGAATGTTCTTTTTTAGGGGATCATCACTTTTCTCAAAATGAATGTTAAAGTCTCCTACAATTATTAACGTATCACAGGACACTGCTAAATTAGCAGCTAGTTCACCAAATTCTTTTATAAATTCTGAATATGGCCCTGGTGGTCTATAAATGTTTAATAAGGAGATTGTGTTCTTATTTGTGGCGGGGTTAATTATGTTAATGTACATAATTTCAAAGGAAGTAAAGTTGTAACCATGTTTTTGGTTAATAATTAAATTATTTTTGTAAATTATACATAATCCACCCCCTTTGCCCGTCAGTCTGGGGCTGTGTACATATTTATAGCCTGTAGGAGTGGCTTGATTTAGTGCTAAATATTCATCATTTCAGACTGACAGACAGTCTTGATACTGTAACAAATGTTTATATTCCTTAGAGCAAGCTTTGTACATACACCCTTACTATGGGCAAACAAATGGCCATTATCTGTAAGTGTATCCTTAAAATCACTTACCTGTTCGCTGTGTAATCTACTTGCCTGGTTTGTGCTGGTGGGTGGGGTTAGTCAAGTCTGGCGCAGACGTCGGACATCCCACTCCCAATGTATTTGAATTGAATGCAATAGATTGGAAGTGGGACGGCAGACTCGGAAGTGACCGATCCCACTCCCAATGTATTTGAATTGAATGCAATAGATTGGAAGTGGGACGTCGGACTCGGAACTGACCGATCCGACTCCCAATGTATTTTAATTGAATGCAATAGATTGGAAGTGGGACGTCAGACTCGGAACTGACCGATCCCACTCCCAATATATTTGACTTGAAGTTAGGCTTACACAACTTCACAGGCTGTCTCGTGGGGTGTGCACAATAAACATATTAACATTTGGGGTCATTCGGACCCTTTTAAGGGGTGTCCAAAACCCATGAATGAAATTTGAATGGGAATAAATTGGGAGTGGGATGTCCAGAAACTGAGCTTGGGGGGGTCTACCGACTTCACGGCGTCGAGTACTGAATCATCTGAGTCCCCCAAACAACATATCAGAAGATGGGGTCACTGGGATCTTGCGTAGTATGTTATGTTCAGCAAATTTATTCATGAAAAATGTTTTCCTTTGTTTGCCCACTTCCAATCTATTCTAACCAAGTCAAATAAATTGCAAGTGGGATCTTACTTCCAATCTATTCCAGTCAAATCAAATAAACTGGAAGTGGGATCCCACTTCCAATTTATTTTACTATTTGGAATTTGGAAATCTTTGATTTTGGGGCCAGAACTGAGGCCTATATTGACAAATTGGGACCCAATCTCACTATCTCACTTCCAATTTATTCCAGTCAAATCAAATAGAATGGAAGTGGGATCCCACTTCCAATCTATTCTAACCAAGTCAAATTGGGACCAATTTTGGACCCAATCTCACTATCCCATTTCCAATTGATTTCATTCAAGTCAAATAAATTGGAAGTGGGATCCCATGGAACATGTACATGACTTGGCTGAAATAAATTGGAAGTGGGATCCCATGAAACACGTACATGACTTGGCTGAAATGAATTGGAAGTGGGATCCCAATTCCAGTCTATTTCAGCCAAGTCAAATAAACTGGAAATGGGATACCACTTCCAATATATTCCAATATAGTAAAATAAATTGGAAGTGGGATCCAATTTCGAAAACTTTGACTTTGGGGCCAAAATTGGGGCCTATATTGACAAATTGGGACCCAATCTCACTATCCCACTTCAAATTTATTCCTGTCATTGAATAGAATGAGAATCTCTGAGCGTTTTGTGGGTGCTGCGAGCTCTCTCTGAGTGTTTTGTGCTAACTGCGATCTCTCTCTGAGTGTTTTGTGCGCGCTGCGCACTCTGGCTGAGAGTTTTTTTTGTGAGCTTTGCGATCTCTCGCTGAGTGTTTTGTGCAAACTGCGCGCTCTTGCTGAGTGTTTTGTGCGCGCTGCACGCTCTCGCTGAGTATTTTGTGCCTGCTGCGAGATCTCTGAGGCTTTTCTTGCGAGCTTTGCGATCTCTTTGAGTGTTTTGTGCATGCTGCGAGATCTGTCTGAGGTTTTTTTTGTGAGCTTTGCGATGTCTCTGTGTGTTTTGTGTGCGCTGCGCGATCTCTCTGAGGTTTTTCTTGCGTGCTTTGCGATCTCTCTGAGGTTTTTTTGTGAGCTTTGCGATCTCTCTGAGGCTTTTCTTGCGAGCTTTGCGATCTCTCTGAGTGTTTTGTGCATGCTGCGCGCTCTCTCTGAGTTTTTTTTGTGAGCTTTGCCATCTCTCTGAGTTTTTTTGTGAGCTTTGCGATCTCTCTGTGTGTTTTGTGCATGCTGCGCGATCTGTCTGAGGTTTTTCTTGCGAGCTTTGCGATCTCTCTGAGGTTTTTCTTGCGAGCTTTGCGATCTCTCTGAGGTTTTTTTGTGAGCTTTGCGATCTCTCTGAGGCTTTTCTTGTGAGCTTTGCAATCTCTCTGTGTGTTTTGTGCGTGCTGCGCCATCTCTCTGATGTTTTTTTTTTTGTGAGCTTTGCGATCTCTCTGAGTGTTTTGTGCGTGCTGCGCCATCTCTCTGATGTTTTTTTTTTTGTGAGCTTTGCAATCTCTCTGTGTGTTTTGTGCATGCTGCGCCATCTCTCTGATGTTTTTTTTGTGAGCTTTGTGATCTCTCTGTGTGTTTTGTGCGTGCTGCGCGATCTGTCTGAGGTTTTTTTTGTGAGCTTTGCGATCTCTCTGTGTGTTTTGTGCGTGCTGCGAGATCTCTCTGAGGTTTTCTTGTGAGCTTTGCGATCTCTCTGAGTGTTTTGTGCGTGCTGCGCCATCTCTCTGATGTTTTTTTTTTGTGAGCTTTGCGATCTCTCTGAGTGTTTTTTGCGTGATGTTCGATCTCTCTGAGGTTTTTTTTGTGAGCTTTGCGATCTCTCTGTGTGTTTTGTGCATGCTGCTCGATCTGTCTGAGGTTTTTTTTGCGAGCTTTGCGATCTCTCTGAGTATCTTGTGCGTGCTGCGCGCTCTCTCTGAGTTTTTTTTGTGAGCTTTGCGATCTCTCTGTGGGTTTTGTGCATGCTGCGCGATCTCTCTGAGGTTTTTCTTGCGAGCTTTGCGATCTCTCTGAGGTTTTTTTGTGAGCTTTGCGATCTCTCTGAGGCTTTTCTTGTGAGCTTTGCGATCTCTCTGTGTGTTTTGTGCATGCTGCGCGATCTGTCTGAGGTTTTTCTTGCGAGCTTTGCGATCTCTCTGAGGTTTTTCTTGCGAGCTTTGCGATCTCTCTGAGGTTTTTTTGTGAGCTTTGCGATCTCTCTGAGTGTTTTGTGCGGGCTGCGCGCTCTCTCTGAGGTTTTTTTGTGAGCTTTGCGATCTCTCTGTGTGTTTTGTGCGTGCTGCGCCATCTCTCTGATGTTTTTTTTTGTGAGCTTTGCGATCTCTCTGTGTGTTTTGTGCATGCTGCGCGATCTGTCTGAGGTTTTTTTTGTGAGCTTTGCGATCTCTGAGTGTTTTGTGCGTGCTGCGATCTGTCTGAGGTTTTTTTTTGTGAGCTTTGCGATCTCTGTGTGTTTTGTGCATGCTGCGCCATCTCTCTGATGTTTTTTTTTGTGAGCTTTGCGATCTCTCTGTGTGTTTTGTGCATGCTGCGCGATCTGTCTGAGGTTTTTTTTGTGAGCTTTGCGATCTCTCTGAGGGTTTTGTGCATGCTGCGCGATCTGTCTGAGGTTTTTTTTGCGAGCTTTGCGATCTCTCTGAGTGTTTTGTGCGTGCTGCGCGATCTGTCTGAGGTTTTTTTTTGTGAGCTTTGCGATCTCTGAGTATCTTGTGCGTGCTGCGCGCTCTCTCTGAGTTTTTTTTGTGAGCTTTGCGATCTCTGAGTATCTTGTGCGTGCTGCGCGCTCTCTCTGAGTTTTTTTTGTGAGCTTTGCGATCTCTCTGTGGGTTTTGTGCATGCTGCGCGATCTCTCTGAGGTTTTTTTGTGAGCTTTGCGATCTCTCTGAGGCTTTTCTTGTGAGCTTTGCGATCTCTCTGTGTGTTTTGTGCATGCTGCGCGATCTGTCTGAGGTTTTTCTTGCGAGCTTTGCGATCTCTCTGAGGTTTTTCTTGCGAGCTTTGCGATCTCTCTGAGGTTTTTTTGTGAGCTTTGCGATCTCTCTGAGGCTTTTCTTGTGAGCTTTGCAATCTCTCTGTGTGTTTTGTGCGTGCTGCGCCATCTCTCTGATGTTTTTTTTTTTGTGAGCTTTGCGATCTCTCTGAGTGTTTTGTGCGTGCTGCGCCATCTCTCTGATGTTTTTTTTTTTGTGAGCTTTGCAATCTCTCTGTGTGTTTTGTGCATGCTGCGCCATCTCTCTGATGTTTTTTTTGTGAGCTTTGTGATCTCTCTGTGTGTTTTGTGCGTGCTGCGCGATCTGTCTGAGGTTTTTTTTGTGAGCTTTGCGATCTCTCTGTGTGTTTTGTGCGTGCTGCGAGATCTCTCTGAGGTTTTCTTGTGAGCTTTGCGATCTCTCTGAGTGTTTTGTGCGTGCTGCGCCATCTCTCTGATGTTTTTTTTTTGTGAGCTTTGCGATCTCTCTGAGTGTTTTTTGCGTGATGTTCGATCTCTCTGAGGCTTTTCTTGCGAGCTTTGCGATCTCTCTGAGTGTTTTGTGGGTGCTGCGCGATCTGTCTGAGGTTTTTTTGTGAGCTTTGCGATCTCTCTGAGTGTTTTTTTGCGAGCTTTGCGATCTCTCTGTGTGTTTTGTGCGTGCTGCGCGATCTCTCTGAGGCGTTTCTTGCGAGCTTTGCGATCTCTCTGTGTTTTGTGCATGCTGCGCGATCTGTCTGAGGTTTTTTTTGTGAGCTTTGCGATCTCTCTGAGTGTTTTGTGCGTGCTGCGATCTGTCTGAGGTTTTTTTTTGTGAGCTTTGCGATCTCTGTGTGTTTTGTGCATGCTGCGCCATCTCTCTGATGTTTTTTTTTGTGAGCTTTGCGATCTCTCTGTGTGTTTTGTGCATGCTGCGCGATCTGTCTGAGGTTTTTTTTGTGAGCTTTGCGATCTCTCTGAGGGTTTTGTGCATGCTGCGCGATCTGTCTGAGGTTTTTTTTGCGAGCTTTGCGATCTCTCTGAGTGTTTTGTGCGTGCTGCGCGATCTGTCTGAGGTTTTTTTTTGTGAGCTTTGCGATCTCTGAGTATCTTGTGCGTGCTGCGCGCTCTCTCTGAGTTTTTTTTGTGAGCTTTGCGATCTCTCTGTGGGTTTTGTGCATGCTGCGCGATCTCTCTGAGGTTTTTTTGTGAGCTTTGCGATCTCTCTGAGGCTTTTCTTGTGAGCTTTGCGATCTCTCTGTGTGTTTTGTGCATGCTGCGCGATCTGTCTGAGGTTTTTCTTGCGAGCTTTGCGATCTCTCTGAGGTTTTTCTTGCGAGCTTTGCGATCTCTCTGAGGTTTTTTTGTGAGCTTTGCGATCTCTCTGAGGCTTTTCTTGTGAGCTTTGCAATCTCTCTGTGTGTTTTGTGCGTGCTGCGCCATCTCTCTGATGTTTTTTTTTTGTGAGCTTTGCGATCTCTCTGTGTTTTGTGCATGCTGCGCCATCTCTCTGATGTTTTTTTTGTGAGCTTTGTGATCTCTCTGAGTGTTTTGTGCGTGCTGCGCGATCTGTCTGAGGTTTTTTTTGTGAGCTTTGCGATCTCTCTGAGTGTTTTTTGCGTGATGTTCGATCTCTCTGAGGCTTTTCTTGCGAGCTTTGCGATCTCTCTGAGTGTTTTGTGGGTGCTGCGCGATCTGTCTGAGGTTTTTTTGTGAGCTTTGCGATCTCTCTGAGTGTTTTTTTGCGAGCTTTGCGATCTCTCTGTGTGTTCTGTGCGTGCTGCGCGATCTCTCTGAGGCGTTTCTTGCGAGGTTTGCGATCTCTCTGTGTTTTGTGCATGCTGCGCGATCTGTCTGAGGTTTTTTTTGTGAGCTTTGCGATCTCTCTGTGTGTTTTGTGCATGCTGCTCGATCTGTCTGAGTTTTTTTTGTGAGCTTTGCGATCTCTCTGAGGGTTTTGTGCATGCTGCGCGATTTGTCTGAGGTTTTTTTTGCGAGCTTTGCGATCTCTCTGTGTGTTTTGTGCATGCTGCGCGATCTGTCTGAGGTTTTTCTTGCGAGCTTTGCGATCTCTCTGAGGTTTTTCTTGCGAGCTTTGCGATCTCTCTGAGGTTTTTTTGTGAGCTTTGCGATCTCTCTGAGTGTTTTGTGCGGGCTGCGCAATCTCTCTGAGGTTTTTTTGTGAGCTTTGCGATCTCTCTGTGTGTTTTGTGCGTGCTGCTCGATCTCTCTGAGGCTTTTCTTGCGAGCTTTGCTATCTCTCTGAGTGTTTTATGGGTGCTGCGCGATCTGTCTGAGGTTTTTTTGCGAGCTTTGCGATCTCTGAGGTTTTTTTGCGAGCTTTGCGATCTCTATGTGTTTTGTGCGTGCTGCGCGATCTGTCTGAGTTTTTTTTTGTGAGCTTTGCGATCTCTCTGTGTGTTTTGTGCGTGCTGCGCGATCTGTCTGAGGTTTTTTTTGTGAGCTTTGCGATCTTTCTGAGGTTTTTTTGTGAGCTTTGCGATTTCTCTGAGTGTTTTGTGCGGGCTGCTCGCTCTCTCTGAGGTTTTTTTGTGAGCTTTGCGATCTCTCTGAGGCTTTTCTTGTGAGCTTTGCGATCTCTCTGTGTGTTTTGTGCGTGCTGCGCGATCTGTCTGAGGTTTTTTTTTGTGAGCTTTGCGATCTCTGAGTATCTTGTGCGTGCTGCGCGCTCTCTCTGAGTTTTTTTGTGAGCTTTGCGATCTCTCTGTGGGTTTTGTGCATGCTGCGCAATCTCTCTGAGGTTTTTCTTGCGAGCTTTGCGATCTCTCTGAGGTTTTTTTGTGAGCTTTGCGATCTCTCTGAGGCGTTTCTTGCGAGGTTTGCGATCTCTCTGTGTTTTGTGCATGCTGCGCGATCTGTCTGAGGTTTTTTTTGTGAGCTTTGCGATCTCTCTGTGTGTTTTGTGCATGCTGCGCGCTCTCTCTGAGTTTTTTTTGTGAGCTTTGCGATCTCTCTGTGGGTTTTGTGCATGCTGCGCGATCTCTCTGAGGTTTTTCTTGCGAGCTTTGCGATCTCTCTGAGGTTTTTTTGTGAGCTTTGCGATCTCTCTGAGGCTTTTCTTGTGAGCTTTGCGATCTCTCTGTGTGTTTTGTGCGGGCTGCGCGATCTCTCTGAGGTTTTTTTGTGAGCTTTGCGATCTCTCTGTGTGTTTTGTGCGTGCTGCGCGATCTGTCTGAGGTTTTTTTTGTGAGCTTTGCGATCTTTCTGAATGTATTGTGCGTGCTGCGCGATCTGTCTGAGGTTTTTTTTTGTGAGCTTTGCGATCTCTGAGTATCTTGTGCATGCTGCGCGCTCTCTCTGATTTTTTTTTGTGAGCTTTGCGATCTCTCTGTGGGTTTTGTGCATGCTGCGCGATCTGTCTGAGGTTTTTCTTGCGAGCTTTGCGATCTCTCTGAGGTTTTTTGTGAGCTTTGCGATCTCTCTGAGGCTTTTCTTATGAGCTTTGCGATCTCTCTGTGTGTTTTGTGCATGCTGCGCGATCTGTCTGAGATTTTTCTTGCGAGCTTTGCGATCTCTCTGAGGTTTTTCTTGCGAGCTTTGCGATCTCTCTGAGGTTTTTCTTGCGAGCTTTGCGATCTCTCTGAGGTTTTTTTGTGAGCTTTGCGATTTCTCTGAGTGTTTTGTGCGGGCTGCTCGCTCTCTCTGAGGTTTTTTTGTGAGCTTTGCGATCTCTCTGAGGCTTTTCTTGTGAGCTTTGCGATCTCTCTGTGTGTTTTGTGCGTGCTGCGCGATCTGTCTGAGGTTTTTTTTTGTGAGCTTTGCGATCTCTGAGTATCTTGTGCGTGCTGCGCGCTCTCTCTGAGTTTTTTTTGTGAGCTTTGCGATCTCTCTGTGGGTTTTGTGCATGCTGCGCAATCTCTCTGAGGTTTTTCTTGCGAGCTTTGCGATCTCTCTGAGGTTTTTTTGTGAGCTTTGCGATCTCTCTGAGGCTTTTCTTGTGAGCTTTGCGATCTCTCTGTGTGTTTTGTGCATGCTGCGCGATCTGTTTGAGGTTTTTCTTTCGAGCTTTGCGATCTCTCTGAGGTTTTTCTTGCGAGCTTTGCGATCTCTCTGAGGTTTTTTTGTGAGCTTTGTGATCTCTCTGAGTGTTTTGTGCGGGCTGCGGGCTCTCTCTGAGGTTTTTTTTATGAGCTTTGCAATCTCTCTGAGTGTTTTTTGCGTGCTGCTCGATCTCTCTGAGGCTTTTCTTGCGAGCTTTGTGATCTCTCTGAGTGTTTTGTGGGTGCTGCGCGATCTGTCTGAGGCGTTTCTTGTGAGCTTTGCGATCTCTCTGAGGTTTTTTTGCGAGCTTTGCGATCTCTCTGTGTGTTTTGTGCAAACTGTGCGCTCTCTCTGAGGTTTTTTTTGCTTTGCGATCTCTCTGAGTATCTTGTGCGTGCTGTGCGATCTGTCTGAGGTTTTTTTTGCGAGCTTTGCGGTCTCTCTGAGTATTTTGTGCAAACTGCGCTCTCTCTCTGTGTGTTTTGTGCGTGCTGCGCGCTCTCGCTGAGGGTTTTGTGCGTGCTGCACCCTCTTGCTGAGTGTTTTGTACGTCCTGCGGGCTCTCGCTGAGGTTTTTCTTTGCACTGTAAAATGTGATAAGTTGATCTTACTTAAAGGAATTTAGGAATCCGGTTGCCTTGAAATAGTTAAGTAAATATAACTATTATTTTGAAGTTATGTTAACTTAATGTCTATCATTTAAGTGTACTTAAAACGCAACTGTATTTACTTAATTGATATGAGTTGTTCTGACATTAAGTAGTACATAGATGCAAGTTGCCATTTTTAAGTACTGCCAACTTATGTTACCCAAGTTAACATAATTCCACAAGAGTCCTGTTTACTTAATAGAATTTAGGAAACCGATTGCCTTAGAAAAATAAAGTAAGCACAACAAAGAATTATTATTCAGTAGTACTTCTGGTTTATTTTAATCAAATTCCATTACATCACAGAGCACATCAGCCTATCTAAATACATAAAGTTACCCAAAAATAAAATTAATTCCACATTTAAGTCAATTAAAAATATTTTTTAAAAGAAAACCTCCAGTAATCTTTATTCTTGAATGACTCAAATGGCACAGTCTGTGTAATAAACAAAAATGTACAATAATGTTTAATGCACTTAACCAAGCTAAAGTTTTGCACAATAAATTTAAGTGCTTTGACACATTATGAACAACACAAGAACATTTTGCAAGTGCAAACCATATAAATGAGAGCCTAACATCAATAAGAGGGTAAAGCTGGGTCCATCGAAACTTAGAAATCCCTTAAATTATTTTGGGCTCAGATTGCCTACTCCCAGGTTTAGCAAGTCAAATGTGTTCTCCAGTCTTTTGGGATAGTCCAAATGAAGGTTTTATAGTAGTTCAAATGTCAGGCAAATAGCTTGAGCATGGTTTTCAATGTTCTCCATAACGTTACCTTCCAGTATGATATTAATGCTAGATGGCTCAAAGTGTATGGCATTTGGACCTGGTTGCTGGCTGTCTTCAGGTATAACAGTCAATAACCCATCAGGAACCTGAATGAAATCTGTGATGGTATCTGAATCCTGCAGACAAAAGGTAAATATAATGAAAAAATATATTATTGCAAAACCTTCATGTCTTCACTAAGTAAATTTTAATTATACAATTTGATGTAATACTTACAAAACAGACCTTGAAGTACTCACTGCCTAATCTCCAAGATAAACCTGGAAGACAACGAAGGACAGCAGTCCACATTGCTGTAATATCCTGGATCTACAAGTTAAGAAAAAACAAACCAAAATATCTAAAAATAAACATGAGACAAATGTGTGATAAATTATAAGTTAAAACACATAGGTGTCTGTGTTCTATAATATATGTTACCATCCCATTAAAACAGGATTCATCTGCTAAAAAAAATATTATTGGGTGTTTGTGCTGTTTTGTTTAACTTGTCTGTCTTTGGGCTCCATGGTTTTAGAAAGAACCATTAAAAATGAAAGAAACATTACACAGCACAAAAATAACTGATTTGTCTTTAATAGTTTTCGGGAAATAGTGCAGCTCCATGGCAAATAAATGTTGGTTCTCATGTTTGGAATTAGTTGATGATGACAAGTCTACAGGAAAACTAACCAACCTTAAAGGAACACTAGCTAAGATCAGTGGAGCATCACAATGATTTTTAAGCTGTAATTAAGCTAAAAAATTAAGGTAAAAAATATTATCTAGTGTTCCATTAAGGAGGTGACTGGATCACTCTTATAAAAGTAACATTCCAAATTGTAATAAAAAGATTCCTTACCTTAATTTCAACTTGGGCAACAATGTCTGCAAGTGTACTGCCAATAATTCCTTTCCTGGATTTAAAGATCTCAAGGAATCGTGGGGTGTGACTGTCCAAGGCCTCAAAAAAGTCTTGTTCAAGATCTTTACTTGCCACCCTTGTGAACTCAGCAAAAACCTTTAGGAAAAACACAGCACACATAGAGCCATAATTCGATTTGTACCACATTAACAGATTACACAAATTAAAATACATTTACTCTTGTAGAAGTAATATGTTCATGTTAATATGATTGTATGTTTTATTTTACATAAATTACATATTTGTTACCATACCTGCTGCTTTCTGAAAAGGGCTGGCCAGCGCTCCAACATGCGTTTCACTGGTGGCTGTAACCACCATGTTTCTGTATCTGTAATGTCTAAGCAGTTGCCCTTTCTTTCATACACAAATTTGCAAAATTTACATGCCCACTGCATCTGATTTAGTTGTGTTCAAGCTGCAAAAAAGAAGAACCTTTTTTAAAAATGGATTCAAACATTGTAGATATAGTGCTCACACAAGGTAAAGTGTGTTTCATAAAATGTCAGCCCTGTGCTTACAAAAAAAAGGCTAACCCGTGTCTTCTATATTATTTATAAAACGTGCTCTGTTAACGTCGACTTGGTATGTGTTGTAAATAATTGTTTTATCCATGTTATACGGAGCGCTGTTGGAGTATTTTTCCGGTGAACACATTCACACAAGACTTGAAGTTATGTAAGACACTTCAGACAAAAGGTTAACCCCAACAAAGTTATGCCTTAACCAGCTTTGCATTTGCCGTTACAAATATGGAGCTTTGCCTGGGTCACGGTTTTTTAAAAAAAAAGTAACCTCTGCCGCTTTTGACTCACCATTGAGTTATGCTATGGCTTCAACAGAAATTTTGTGAGTGCTGCGCGCTCTCTCTGAGTGTTTTGTGCGTGCTGCGCGCTCTCTCTGTGTGTTTTGTGCAAACTGCGCGCTCTCGCTGAATGTTTTGTGCGCGCTACGCGCTCTCTCAGGTTTTTTTTTTTTTTTTTTTTTTTTTTTTTTGCGAGCTTTGCGCATCCCTCTGAGTGTTTTGTGCAAACTGCGCGCTCTCTATGAGTGTTTTGTGCGAACTGCGCGCTCTCTCTGAGTTTTTTTTGCGAGCTTTGCGCTCTCTCTGTGTGTTTTGTGCAAACTGCGCGCTCTCGCTGAGGGTTTTGTGCGTGCTGCGCGCTTTCGCTGAGTGTTTTGTGCAATCTGCGCGCTCTCTCTGAGTGTTTTGTGCATGCTGCCCGCTCTCTCTGAGTGATTTGTGCGAGCTTGTACTTTCCACTTCGGACGTCAGTCGCATGCTGAGCAGAGTGAATGCATGGAAGGTAGCTGGCCCTGATGGTGTACCTGGCCGGGTGCTAAGAGCTTGTGATGTGGAACTTGCGGGTGTCTTCACTCACATCTTTAATGTTTCGCTTGCCCAGGTAGCTGTACCATCTATCTTTAAGTCAGCCATCGTTGTGCTTGTGCCTCACTCACCCCAATAATTTCCAAGTGCTTTAAAAGACTAGTTCTTTCTCACTTGAAATCCTGCCTGCCTGCTACGCTGGACCCACACCAGTTTGCTTATCGTAGCAACAGATCCACCGAGGACGCTATCTCAACAGCACTACACACTGCACTAACCCACCTCGCTTGGAGGCATAAGGAAGCATAAAGTAATCTAAATCTCCCTGGTAGGCGGCTGCGTTGACCTTGGACCTCAGAAAATACAGTGGACCCACACCATCAGATGACATGGGACCCCAAACTGCCACTGACTGTGGAAACTTTGCAGGGTACCTCGAGCAACGTGGATTCTGTGCCTCTCCTCTCTTCCTCCAGATTCTGGGACCTTGATTTCCATAGGAAATGGTCCTTGGTCTCCCAGGACCAAGATGGCATCGCGATCACACTGCGAGGCTCAGCGTCTTACCGGTTTTAGTGATGTTATACTTCTGTACTTAGCTATCTCCAGTTTTCTTGCGCAAATAACTCTTGCGAACTACAGTTACGACAGACAGACACTTTTGGAAATTAACATTCACCGCACAAACACCGGATTCAGCATCGGTTTGACTTTAACCAGCTTCAAAACAACACCCCTCCCCCATCTTGGACTGTCCGATTATCTTTCTTTGTTCCTGCTTCCCAAATACACTGCAGTCATGCATAGGATTAAGCCTTCAACCAGAACTGTAAAGATCTGGATGGATGGGGCTGACTCCTTCCTTCAGCAACAGTTCCAGCACACCGACTGGAGTGAGTATGCTGCCCGAGCCACCACAGTCTCACACATCCACTTGGACACCTACACTAACTCTGTCCTGAAACAAATCAACAAGCGCTCAGGGTACAAGAGTCCTCTGTACCGCCCACTGGGGTTGCTGGCAATATGAAGAGACTAATAGCTATAGCCAAGCACTGCTACAAACGCCGGATTGAGGAGCACTTTACCTCCTCTGACCCTCGGCGTACGTGGCAGGGAATACACGCCCTGACTGATTATAAACCAACTAGCTTTGTTCCATCTACCAACAGTGCTTCAGTCCCTGATGAGCTGAACAACTTCTACGCTCGTTTCGACCAGATGATATTGATATCTTCAATAAATCTTCCACCGACGACAACCCACTTGTACTTTCCACTTCGGATGTCAGTCGCATGCTGAGCAGAGTGAATGCACGGAAGGCAGCTGGCCCTGATGGTGTACCTGGCCGTGTGCTAAGAGCTTGTGCTGTGGAACTTGCGGGTGTCTTCGCTCACATCTTTAATGTTTCGCTTGCCCAGGCAGCTGTACCATCTATCTTTAAGTCAGCCATCATTGTGCCTGTGCCTAGGCATTCTACTGCTTCAGACTTTAATGACTTTCGACCTGTAGCACTCACCCCAATAATTTCCAAGTGCTTTAAAAGACTAGTTCTTTCTCACTTGAAATCCTGCCTGCCTGCTACGCTGGACCCACACCAGTTTGCTTATCGTAGCAACAGATCCACCGAGGACGCTATCTCAACAGCACTACACACGGCACTAACCCAACTGGACTGTCAAAACTCATAGGTGAGTATGCTGTTCATCGATTTTAGTTCTGCATTCAACACAGTGATTCCGTCTATGCTGATATCCAAACTCAACCATCTGGGTATCAGCACATCACTCTGCCACTGGATTTTAGACTTCCTGTCTAACAGACCCCAATCTGTTAGATTAGGCAACCTTCATTCATCAACCATCACCTTGAACACTGGCGTTCCACAAGGTTGTGTTCTTAGCCCGATTCTGTACTCTCTCTTCACCCATGACTGTGTACCTGCCTATGGTTCAAACACCATAGTCAAATTCGCAGATGACACCATGGTGATAGGCTTGATTACAGACAATAATGAAACGCCCTACCGGGATGAAGTACAGCATCTGTCCTTGTGGTGCCAAAACAATAACCTAGTACTAAACATGCTCAAAACAAAGGCGATCATCATGGACTTCAGACGGACTAGGAATCAAGCTCACGCCCCCATTTACATCAACGGAACTGCAGTGGATCAGGTGTCCAGTTTCAAGTTCCTTCGAGGACATCTACCATAAACGCTGCCTGGGCAGGGCACGAAAATCACTATAATATCACTACTGCACTTTATGTAAATAATGTAATATATTGCACTTCTGGTTAGATGCTAACTACATTTCATTGGCCCTGTACTTGTACTCTGCACAATGACAATAAAGTCGAATCTAATCTAATCTAATTTACTTTAATCAGGGAACATAACTTTGGACCACTCAGGAGCAGTCCAGTCCTTTTTCCTGACGCTGTCTCTTGTTCAAGAGTGGCTTGGCATAAGGAACATGACAGCTGAAACCCATGTCTTGCATACATTCAAATTTTATGACCAGCACCTGTATGTGCTTGTATAATTTTAAACTACTGATTCTTAACATTGAAGTTGCCCAGAAGCTCTATTGCAACTCTTCGCTTCCACATTAAATTACCTGACGCTGGATTATAACTTACTTCTGAACGTCATCGTTCCATTATCTTGGGCATGATTTTAATGTGTGAGCAATCTTTTTGTGCTGACTATATGCAGGTGTATTGTTTAACATTCGGATTCTGACTGGTGTTCGCTCAGAAGCTTTTACATTTTTCGCTTCCACCTTAAGTAATGCAGCAGTAACGTTAGGTAACTTGAAAATTTGAAAGTAAGGCGTTCGGACAAGAGTTTCAGAAGGGCAGGCTGGCTCACTGTGGTTACGTGTTTGTCGGTTTACTGGCATTATAAATATATCAAAGATAGTTGGAAACTTTGTGAAAGGACGTTTGTGTTGCCTTATCAAAGTAGCCAACACTTTAAAATGTTAATGTCTATGGATGTTGGGCATGTTAAAAGTATTAAAAACATTACAAAACACTTCAACGAATGATAAATATATACGCCATCCCAATCCCAATATATTTTCCTGTAATGGAATGTAATGGAATATATTGGAATCGAGACGTTCCGGGAGCCACCTGGTGGATTGATGCAGAATTGCGGGTAAAAGGCCCAAACTTTGAGGATTTTTAGCTCCCACCACGTGTGCCCAGGACCCGACCCCGGGCTCTGCAAAAAAAATCGTCTAGGGTGCGCCGCGCGCTAGGCCGATAAGGTCCACCAAGCAGCGTATCATATATGTGGATTGGGATGGTGTGGTACTACGAAGAGGTAAGCAACTGCTATTTTCTCGACTAAATGGCCTTTCGGACCTAAGACCCCACCACCACCTGTTAGGTCTAAATGGAATTGTGGACACATACTCCCATTTGTGGCCAGATGGTAGTATGTCAGTGTAGTTTTTATTTATTTTTTATTAAGTTAATGCAACATATGATTGGTCATTTGAAAATGGTACTCAGGCAGCTAGTACTTAACCTTTTCCATGTTACATATTTCAGATTATTCCAATTTTGGACATTTCAATTCCAACATTACTGATTATACACAGAGTCTTGTACAAAAAAGAAGGCATGGGTTTGAAAACGTTCAACGTACACATGTATCATTGTCACAAGCATTTTAAAATGTGCACTGTGTACACATTTGAATTTGATATGTATTTTTGAAATTGTGATGGAGAAAATAAGGACAAGTATTAAGAATTGAAATCTAACAGAGCATTTGGAATCAGAAAGTAGTTTATTTAACCTTAAGGTGGTCAACATACAATAGCAGAGAGTACTATGTGAATGTGGACAAAGGAGATGTTTTCACAGAGATATTTATATAGGTAGTTTATACGTCATAACCATAAGATAATCACTCGATGTTTCTGCAAGCTTAGTTTCCTTAGAGACATCTCAGTTTGATATACAAGATGTGGTTTGTTCTAATAAAGCATTGACCTCGAGCTGACCTGACATACACTTAGTTTTTGAGCTCTGTTGACGATTAGAAATGAATATACTGACAAACAAGCAGACAAGTTCTTTCAACAGAGACATATAAAAATTACCATTACAGAAATATCTGAGTTTGGATATCCCTATCTTACTAAGAAAAGTCGACAAGAAATGTTGTAGAGCAAATCAAAAGCTGTTCAGCAACATATAGCAAGTTTTGGTCCCTTGTGTACAACCAAAAATACAACCGCAAAGTTGCTTCAGAATATAGTGCACCTTGTCTGCCCACTGCAACGGGCTTATCCGCGCTATATTTTACCAGCCGTAACTACGAAACCTCATGTAATTCTACACACTTAGAGCAGGCCAAGCCATTTAAAATGAAAATAACCTGTTTCCAAATTGAATTATACAAGAACAAGTATAAAAACAACAATAAAGTAATTTTCACTATTAGAATTAACTCACACATCCATTCCCCTCATTTTCCTTCAGAAAAGGGTACTTAAATATCAGAGCTTTACACACTTGCACATACTCATTTGTACACTCTAAAAAGTGTATTTGGGCAGTAGTTCCTATTATAGACTTATTTACATTAACCTCAATTAATTCTTTTGCCTTAGTTCCTACAACTTACTTTCATGAGTTCAATTAACTTAAAAGTCACACATTTTATCTCAAAATAACTTTTTACTTTGAGACTACGTGAAACAATTAAGTTTAAAGCAGCTTTACGTCTGACGTCATTACGTAAGCTTTGCGCGAGGCAGATCTCTGGTACCGACAACAGGTGCGCCCCGCTTTTTCTTCCGAACATCGACGGTCGACGTGACTCGGATAAAACAGTAAGTATGCTACCCACCATAACCAAACATTTAATAAACCTTAAAAAAAAAAACAGACTGCACTGTAAAAAATCTAACTTCAAATTTAGTTGATTATACATTGAAATAGTGAGTTGGGAATAGAACTCAATTGTGTGATAGTTCATCTAACACGAAATGTATTGTTCTGATCAACCTGTAGGCACAACATAAAAAATGTGTTGAGAAGATTTGTTTGGAAAAGTTGCTGATTAAGATAAACCTGCGCATGCTCTGTTCTAGTCATGCGCATGCTCAGTGGGAGGTTCGGGAATAAGCGCGAAGGACGGTTGATTCCTCTTTGTTGTGGCTCGAAGTTTGGAGAAATTCAAGATTGAGGTAAATAACTAGTGATAGTTCACAAAGCATTTTAAAGTTACGTTTCTAGTTTTAACACTATCTTAAAGCCGTGAATATGTGAGGGAAGTTGCCGTGGCATTGTTATATTAGCTAACTTTGCCAACTCGACTGAGCCATGGAAAGTTTGAATATGAGCCGTTTGTTTCATTTAATCAAATGCCCAACGTAACAGACTCAAGCAGGCTGTAACAAGCCTGAGCGCTTTCTTTATGTTCTATTTTGAAAATGTTATGTATCTTGTTGGCTGGCTTTTTTCCATTCCACCTTAAATACCGGAATAGGTAACGCTATATTGAGCCTCCTCGGTGTTTGTTGAGCTGTTTAAGGTAGAACGGAAAATTCAGGATGCTGACTACAACAACGCTCCTTTAGTCTGATATCATTTATATGAAAGCAGCAGGGTGTTATTACAAGATTAAGCCGTCAAAGATACAAAAATATCCGTATTGTCTGAATCAGACCTACTATTTGTTTTTTGTTTTGCTTTTGAGAAGTTCGTAGGTGTCTAACAGCACTAGCACTATACCTAACATCGTCTGTTTCTCAAAACATTTAGCTAAATGTAATATATGTGTGTGTGTGTGTAAATAAATTACAAAAACATTAAATAACGTTACATAGAGTTTGTGGTTCTGTAATTGCATTTACAAACTATAATTGTGTACAATGACAATACTAACACTAATATTGTTTTCATTTTCAAGGAAAAAAGGGATACATTAGATGAAGTGCAAAATCTGCTCTTTCACAAGCCAAGACACAGACGTTGGGTTGAAGCACCACAGAGTACGCCATGGATTTCATGGTACACGCTGGCCCTGTTTTCACTCCAATTGTGTGTGTTCCTTGATATGTCGTTTTTCAAAATGTCACAGTAAATTATCTACATGTCACCAAAGTTCTACCTTCAAATGTGATCTTTGTGATTATAAAGATGTTTGCGATATAGCCCTGCAGGGCTGAGTGAGGATTCCTTGGAAGAAGAGAGAAAGGCAACGAGGGCTGAGATAGATAAAAAGGGTCCAAACATTTTCTTTACGGTGGAAGGAGGTTGTTGAGCAGGAACCTCTGGTTGGTCTGGTTCGAGAATGATGGCCAGCACTGTTCTTGGAGAGTCAGGTGAGTAGTGTTTGTTTGCTGTACTTGTGACTCTGGCCCATTTCAGCATATTTTTCTTTTTATAGTTTTTGTAGGATTGTTTCACACTGCAAAACCTAGTGTGAACCAATCTAGTTTACTTGTCTAAAATGATACTTAACTTTTTTTCCCCAGAACAGTTCCAAAACTGTTATAATGCGAAGTCATCAGCTGTTTGGATTATTTACTTATTTTTTTAGTTATTTACTTATTAACCAAGAAGCGTACAGCATTGTCCAACCACAGTAATGTTATTTAAAGGCAACAAGTTTTATCGCGCACAACATTTGTCACGAAAGCGTCCCAAAAGAGCAATTTTCCTGTGGGCTATTTTTTTGGCCTTGGGATGACGGGATGGTTTTTGTCTGGATCCCTGCATAACTGTTATCAACTGAATCAGTGTTTGTCTAGAAATGTTCAGGCTCTGTACGTAATGACTGATAATCTGTATTCTCTATTGTTTACTCCTCTCTCTCTCTAGATATGCAGTGAGTTTCGTAGAATAACTGCCATCAACCTGAAGAGTCAGTTTCATGATGCACTGGACACATGTGCCAAAACTCCTTAAACTGTACAGGAGTAGAAGGGCAGCCTTTGGAGGAGATGGGATGCATCTGTAGTATGTTTAATGCACAAGTTTTTGTGAAAAACTAAGTTTGTGAGGTTTTCACAATAAAATTTTAAAATATTCCATTTGTGCAATGTAGATTTATTATTTTAACCAAGTTGAATTTCTGAGTAGCGTAAAGGTATTTGACTCCTATTTGCAAAACTAAAATAACATGCTAAAAAACACTTTTAAAATTATTTAAATGTAAGCTGTATTTTAAGTACACTGTAAAAAGAAAACAGTTGATCCAACTTAATTGAATTGCTTCAATTGGTAACAAGTAATTCAATTAAGTTTATCCAACTTAATTGTTTAAGTTTAACCTTAAAAAAATAAATTGAAAAAACTTAATTGAATTACTTGTTACCAATTGAAGCAATTTTCTTTTTACACTGTATAGTGTGAGTGATAATGT
>NW_027100925.1:0-10435 GCF_029633855.1 Hoplias malabaricus
TCCACTGTCATTATGGCCCTGCCGCTGCGAGATAGCGGCAGTAGCTACAGCTTAGACTCTCAGACAGAGAGCTGCCAGATTTCTGAGAGTTAGAGGTAAGTGCAATCTCGATAAAGGTCATCCATGAAAGAGACTTGGCAGTGCTTGGCTCTGTTAATTATCTTTGTTTTGTGTCAGAAAGCTGGCTTTAAAAAAAAAATCCTATTAAAGATAAAACAAATGTTCCTTCGTAATTAGCTCAACACTCCAATGCCATCCATGCCGTGAACCTGCCAAGACCAAGACTGGGAAAGAAACCGAGAGTCGTCTTCTGGGCTCAGTTGTTGTTCGCTTCGGTTAAACAGTGTGTTTGCTTACTCCTCATTTGCAGATTGTGTTGTAGGCGTCTAGAGCGGCCGCATCTGTGTTTCCCACAGCTCCAACACAAGAACCATAGAAGAAAATAGTGGAGGTTGTACACCGGTCAGAGGAATGGACAGAGGCTGGTGAATGTAGATGGACAGACTCATGATATCATTTACTAATTGGGCATGTTTATTCAACTTGAAGTGAAGGGACAAATCCTGGAAATGACCACAGCTGAAGATAATGAGTGGTGCTTTGCATCAGAGACAGTGTGCTGTTGTGTGTTCATTACAATAGATAATGTTTACTGATTGTTATTTCTCAAAATACAGTTTATAAAAGTGGCCTTAAGTATAATGTAGTGGAGTGCCCTAGGACAGTCAGTGTGTAGGAAACACTCCAGCTGAATTTCCCCCCACAATACAAGGCCATTATAAAAGTTGGCTGCCCTGAATGTCCAGAGGCTCCACTTGTCAGTTTGGCTGCGGACGTCTGCGTGGCCCGTTGCCAACTTTTATCCACTGGAGTGTGTTTCTTATCATATCATGTTAGCCTGCCATGCTTTTCAGGGGTGCGTTTTTCTCAAACGAGTATTTTCCTGGTAGTTCATGATTTAGCTGCTAACACTCTCTGCATAAGTTATGCGGAATACTCATTAGCAGAACGCAGCCGTGTCAACGTTTATAGACCAGGTTTCAAATTACTCCAACTGAAAGTGAGAGCCCATTTATTTTCCTTCTTTCACTTTTAAGTACATTTCCACTGGGTGCAGGCGTTGGCTTATTTAGACGGTAAGAGAATCTGGAGCCGTCACGCTGCCTGTGGCACTAGGTCACCTAGCATCGTCACCATCATCTTTAAATTGGGACAAAATGAGGAGTAGGATGGGAAGAAAGACACGGACTTGGTAACTGGAGCCCTTCTTTGGCTCCCCACTGTCTCCGGCGTATCTCGGCTCATGATAATGAGTAAACTCCCCTCACGATGAAGACTCGCACTTGGCATTTGTCACAGAGAGTATCCCCCCCAGGGGCTGCGCTGTACCTGCGAGCATAAAAGATGTTTGAATTGAAAAGCGATTTGATCTAGGACGGAGAGTGTTTATGCAGGCTGGAGCCTGAGCTCTTTTTTATATACTTCTTTCACAGGACTCTTCTGAGGAGCTGCCAAACTTTTCCGAGCTTTCAAACACTCCCACCACTTCCTGTGAAGAGGACAGAAATAATAAATAAAAGAGTGTTGGGTGGGGGGTGGGTGGGGGGTAGTAATTTATTCGGCCGTCTCTGCCTTCTTGATGGCACGATGCAGCCCGAGTGGAGCAGAATTAATTATTACCACTCACTTATCTTAATTAAATCTTTTCATGTTGTGGGTTTTGCACAAAAGAGCCTCCAAAAAAAAAAAAGAAATCTCGCTCATCTCTCCTTCGCTCGCCAAAGATGGCGCATATCAAGATATCAAAAGGTGAGCCATCAACACATCTGAGGCTCCGGAGCACCTGTTGTTCAGAGAGCAGCTGTAGCTGCTAATCGTAGTTTTTTTTAAGTTTGACATTACGAGGGTAAAGTTTTCCCTAGGCCTGCACACTTCCACGTACTTCTAGTTCTATCCAAACAGCGATGCACCAGCTAGACCCCCTTCAGAAAGCCCTGCGTATATCTTCTGCGGTTCTGTGGAGTCAGCACTTGCTTGCGTAAGCACCATGCAGAACCTAGCTCGGCTTTTAAAAAGTGCTAGGGAGAGATACGGAAAGATACAGCTCGAGTTGACATCCCTGCGCTTTAGCTATCTATGGCACTGCTCGCCAGCCCAGTGCACGGGAAAAAAAAAAAGGATATTGATCTCTTAACGCAGAGGTTGGGAGGTTTTTATTTATTTATTTTAAATATACAGGCCAGAAGGTGCAGAAGTGGCAGAGGTGCAGATTCACTACTGGAACGATCTGTCTCTGAAAGAGGAAGGGGAGTTAGCATCCCTCCTGGCGTTTAGATCTGTCCCAACTCAAGTCTGGCCAGGGCATGAAGTGAATATGTGTGGTCAGTACAGAGCAGGGTTTCTCAACAACTGGGTGACTAGTGGACCACTCTACTGCCTGGTGGTCCTCAAGCCGATACCAAAGGGGACCATGGCCCACAAAGGACCACATTTTTATTAGTCGTAGAAAGGTTACAGGTTACAGTCACTGTGATGCTTCACTAACTTGTAATTAGGAGAACAGAAACTGCACTATGTACCGTATGCACTATGCCAGAGGGTAGGAAACCACCATTTGTCACAGCCCCACCTTCTTTAAACGTATATGTTGAATAGCACACTGCCAAGGAGGGAAAATAGGCTAATATCTGTCCCATTAGCTAAAGCTCTTACAAGATTTCACATTCATCTATGACCCCAAAAACACCAAGTCTTACCTAGTGTTGCTTTAAATTGCCACTGTTCTGCCTGGTCTTTGATGTAAAATAAGCTGACGTTAGCCTGATCCCATGGTGTTTTAAGTTTTCAATATGGCTTTTTTTTTTTTTTTTTGCAATAACTGGGTAACAGCTGTGTGTCATTTACTTGGGAAAAAGGGAAATGTTGGGAGCCCCAGGAGCAGAGCATTCAGAAATCCAGAGATTTCTCAGTCCACTCGCACTCTGTGGCCAGGACTATGTGGTGTGCTTGTTCAACCACCCCTTGGTGATTATCCTGATTCACTCCGCCTTTCAAATCTGTAATCTGGTTATTGTGTGTGTGTGTGTGTGTCAGTGAGTATCTGTCACTCTCTGCTCTTTTGAGTAAAGGCAGGGACCCCTGGGTGACACAGTATGAAAGCACTGTGCAGTGTAGCGCAGAGGTAAACTGAGACAGAGAGCTGGGAAAATAAGGGGGCTGCTGGGATGTTGTTTCGAATTTAATTACAGTAATTATGATGCATGGCAGTTATTCACTCCGCAAGGTGACGAAATGTTGAATGCTTTTTTTCTGAAAGCTGCTGGAACGCATTAGCGGGGAGAGCCGAGGAAAGGCTGACGGTCCGGTCCGCACTCCGTAATTGCAGCATTGGTTGGACATTCGGTCGCCGGGTTTGAGGATCATGCGGCATGCTCTAGGCAAATACAGATGACTCGCCTCGGGGTGGTTTTTGTTCCTGAGCTCGGTGAGAATCGCTTTAATTACGTATTAGTTCCTAGCCTCATAATGAAGGCAATTAAGTATTAGATTCTTCCACGTTTGATCGCGGAGGTATTGATTACAGCTTGAATCCATTCATTTGAACAGCGTTGTGGAAAGAGTGCGTCTATAAAAACCTGTGACCACAGTGTAGCTCTACTGCAAAACTAAAGATGGAAACTTTGAACATGCCTAGGCGCCGTCTGTGGAAATGAAGTGGAAAAAAGTGGACGAGAGAGAGTCTTCTACATTCCCCTTTTAATTAATATCACACAGCTGTGTAAAGATATCTCTGCTGTGGAGGAGTCACATTTCCACGGATGGCAAGATGGTCCCTCAATAGACCGCTCCGCTCTCCCTGTCCAGAGGAGTGTTGCAGTAAGCTGAAACTGCTTTGTAATTCTATTCAAATGCTCCAGCGGCCGAGGCAGCAGAAGCGAAGGCAGTGGCTGTGGCTGGGCTTGTGCTGGGATGATGGAGTGGGCCAGTGAGGAGAGAACAGGAAACTATAAATCTCCCCTTTAAACCCTTCCAACTCTCCCTCTCTCTCTCTCTCTCTCTCTCTCTCTCTCTCTCTCTCTCTCTCTCTCTCTCTCTCTCTCTCTCTTCCTCTCCCTCTCCCGCCGCCCCCTCTTCTGCATTCTAACACAAACAGACAAGGTGCAATGATGTTGTTGGAGGCATGTGGTTCCTCCTTCTGCTGGGAGTGAGGCAGTGGATTAATAGAGAGTTCCCAGGGCCCAGCGGAGAGCCCGGTGTATGTGTGTGTGTGTGTACATTAAAGGTCTGCACAGGTATAAACTCAAGCCATAGTCCAAACATCAGTTTAAACTGCAGGCCAAGCTGAATATTTACATCAGGTCTCGGACTGGTTTGAAAGCGTCCACATTGCAGGTGACCAGCGCCAATTTGTGTAGTAAGAGTGTAGTCGCATTTACTCATGTAGTCACACTGGTTGTCATAGTAACAGCACAGGCATTAGTACGCTGAGGGCAGGAAAGCAAAGAGCTCGACGCCCAAACGGTGCTAAGAGAACCCCTCATGAAACCTGATCTGACTGGACAAACTGAGTCCTGTCAAGAGATCCGATGTGGAATCAGACGTGGAAACCACCTACAGATTTGGCTAGGATCCGAAAGGATAAAGGCATGCACAGGCAGCAGAAAATCCATCCTTTTCAAGTTGGATGTGCCAAAAAATTGGATTTGAGCTACCTGTCTGAACAAGGTTTTTTAAAACCCAACCTAGCCTGGCTCTGTTGTGTATACACACACACACACACACACACACACACACAGACAGACACATAAATATTGAGAGAGGGATTATCACAGAGATTATGACAGGATTTTACTGTGATTTGGTTTGTTGCAAAGTGTGGGATGTTCACCTTAAATACCAGAGCCATGTCAAAGTGCTGGGCGATATGACCACAAACATATATCACGATTAATTGAACAGTTTACCTCAGTTACGATTAATAGACTATTATTTTGTTTTTGTTTATTTGTCCTCAGAATTCATTTCCAAGGCTTGTACTGTAAATATGCTGAAGTATTAAAGCTTAGGATTTTTTCCCCTAATGTTGCTAGAAGCTTGTCAGTATCTGTCAATTTTCTTTGCTGCTCGAGTAGCTCGGTTGGCCTCTGTGTTTAGGTTCTCCTCCATGTTGCTTTTTTATGTGGTAAATTGGATAGGGCAGAATCACATTACTACATTCAAAGTATTATGCTTTTAAGGGAACAGTACATGAACACACAGTGGAGGACATATCAAAACAAACAAAAAAAGGATGAACAGGGTAGAAAAAAATAATACTTTATATAGGCAACATTATATCAGTGAGAAAGTCTTGATTAATTCAGTTTTAATTCGTTTTCAATTCATTTCCCAGCCTTATGTCCAACACAGTGTTATGAGAGAGAAGGAGAGCAAGAAAACAAATGTGAAAGTAAGGAGGCAGAGGATGAAAAGGGCATGAGAGAAAATGCACAACATCAACTACATCAAATCACTCCTTAAAAACCCCTACAATTACTCAGTGCGGTATGTGAAGTCATCCTGAACCGGCCAAACTCTGTGATTTGTTGAGCTCCGTCGGACTCTAGTTGAGAAGCAGACCTCTAGTGTAAGCTCTCTCTCTCTCTCTCTCTTTCTCTCTCTCTCTCTCTCTCTCTCTCTCTCTCTCTCTCTCTCTCTCTCTCTTTCTCTCTCTCTCTCTCTTTCTCTCACTCTCTCTCTCTCTCTTTCTTTTTCTTTCTGTGTGTGTGTGTCTACTCTTGGACGCTCTGCACGAGCTCGCTGCTCATCCTCGGCTAATTTGTATTGTTTCCCTGACTTCCCCTTAATGGCTTGTTTGACATGTGTGCCTCGCGCTGCTGCACACAATTATGACAAGGTGCTTAGGCGGCCGGGCGAGGCTGGAAGCCAACTTTTCTATTGACACCCGCTCTTTCAGAGGCCGTTCATGCTGCGAAGGGCAAGGGCCCGGGGCCAAAGCGATCGTGATAGATGTAGCTGTGTTGTGAGTGTGTGTGTTATCAATTTGGATGTGTCTGTAGTTTCCAGAGTGAGAGTGTCTACATTAAAATCTAAGAAAAGCCCTTCCGGCTGATGTGTCTTTAAAGCGGGAGGAAGTGGAACGGCTGTGTTATGGATGGGCTGTTTGAAATAGAATGTATCTTGGTTGGATGTATTTTCCTATTGATCAGTGGCCTAGTTAGACCTCTGGGTTATATGACACCACAGGGATGCCCAGTAGTGGCATGATGCGCTTGTGTAATTCGGGCTGGTTATGGCAGTAACAGAACACTGAAAAAGGTGGCATTTTAGAATGTAAAAGGTTATAAATGGTGTAACTGTCACGTGGTGGTATGTTGGGGAGGTCAACGAGCAATGAACAGGGAGGAGGTAATCGCAGGAGACTTTTAATTAACACAAAAAGGGAACTAAACAGAGAGACAAGGGAACTAGACAAAGACTACTAAACTCACTTATCAAGACTAATTTAACTCATAGAACAAAAACAATACAAAGATCTAGAAACAAAACAAAGAACACTAAACAGGGCTAGACACTAAACACAAAGGGACTAATACTAAACAAGACTAAAAAAAGTAAACAAGAACAAAACAGAACAGGCTAAACACTTAACAGATGATGAACACAAAACAGAGGCTAAACTATAAACAACAAGGCTAAACACAAAGGCTAGGACATTAAACACAAGGGCTAAACACAAGAGCTAAACACTGAACACTGGGCTAAACACTAAACAAGAACAGATCTAAAGGGGCAAGACACTAAACCATAAGGTAAACTCCAAACAAGGCTAAACAAGATGGCTAAACAGCTGAACACAAACTAAACAGAACACCAAATCTTGCACACAGACATGAACCACAAACATACATGCAATCACAATGTCCCACAACCAGGAAACACTGACATGGACTATTAAAAAGACTACACAAACAAGAAACACCTGGGACAGATAACGAGGGGGCAGGAACACAAAGGAGGCACACGAGGGAGGAGCAAAGGCGGAGACAAATGAGACACACAGCAGGAACACACTAGACTGGGCTATACATGACAGTAACATCTGTTAATTAGGTTGTAAACACTTTACAAATCATTAATGACCAGTTGCAACACAGACAGAAACTGCAACAGTGACCTGTTGTTTGACACCACGTCCATCTACCCTGGTAAACAGCAGATCTTATTGTATACTTACTTTATTTTGTCTTCCTTCATCAGTCGACATTAAGCCTGTCAGCTTTAAAACATATCTGTTAATAGCTTTAACCATTTAACCCCAAATAATGAATTAACCACCAACAGAAAGGCGTTTTTAAAAATAATGTGATGTACCTTAACTTATAAAATAGAATGAAATTACAGAAAGGCATGTAAAAGCTGGTTCATACTTCTGCAAAGATCCACATAAAAGTCTTTTTTTCATTGCGATGTGGGCGTCATACACAGGAGTTCACATACGTGTCAGCCATCTTACTTCAACATTATGTTAGTATCATAAAAGAAAGTCCTTTTTATTTTTATTTTTTGAATGGAAGCAGGAGAATCCTAGGGCAAAAAAACCCTTTATATCTTTACACTTTAACTGAGGATCACCTACAGGAACACTGCAATTCTTCTGTCAGCTGACCCTCAAAGTGCTCCACTGTCGCGCTTTGGCTGTGTCCTTTGCTTCTCTCTTGTGTTTACTGTTTCCCTCTGTTTTTGTTTACACCACCATGTGCTTGTGAATTCTCCCTGGTGTTTCTTATAGCCATACCTCCCTTTGTCAGCTGTTTATTATTATGTCACTGAGCTCACAGGTCATACCTGTAGCTTGTATATTCATAAGCCCGTTTCCTCTTCGGTCATTTGTGCAATGCTTAAATCTTGCTCATGTTTCAAACCAATAATTGCTAATGCATTTATTTTATGCTGGAAGAATATTGAGTGACCCTGTTGGCATACAGTTGGTTAAAAGCTAAAACGTTATGCAAATAAACGTTAAATTTTTTCTATAATGTTCATTCAGTGTATCTTCCTGTATTTTATAAATGTGTATTTACATATCAGCATATACGTAAATGTTAGGGATGCACCGATTTTGAATTGTTTGGGCTGATACGATAACAGATAATTAGCACCCTGGAGTAGCCGATACCGATATTAATAACCAATAAATGTATCTTTTTAGAATTAAAGCAAATTCTTATTGGTTTAGGCAACACAAATTATATTTATAAAAGGTTGTCATAGCACAAGCCTTTTCTTCAGTATTTGTACATATCTGTACTTTTTAATTTGACCTTTTAAGTTTATTGGTTGTAGTTCATTTGTATTTTTATCAAAGATTTACTGCTGGTTCCGCAGGAATGGTTTCTAGAGGGGCACTAATTAGTGCAGCACCAGGTTGGTTTTGGAGAGCAAGTGAGAGAGCGGCATTAACCAGTGTTTGAGCGAGTGTTTGTAATCATTTATCATCCTGTTTCAGTAATAAGTTCAGATGCTGAACGACTCTAGATCTATTTTCATGTGTTTTATAAAAGAAGGGCTTCTGCGCTGTGGTATTTAAGACTATCTTTCTGTCATTTAACCCGCTGTGTGTGTATTTACACTGCTATCTGTGTGTACATGTACTGAGCTTTTAATATTTTAAATTGGTTTTCACCACAGAGAAATTTAATCCCAGAAGATGTTCTCTGCAGAAACTTTGAAAAACGTCCACACGGTAAACATAGTTATGTATTTACAGGTGTCAGTGCAGATGCGCAAACACAAAAAGAGGTGCCAAGTTAACGGTTGTAATATTGGCTAAAATTCCAATATGGGATCCACAAAACCACAAAAAATATCCACATATCGGCAACTTATATATTGGCCACGGATATATCATGCAGCACTAGTAAATGTGGAATATCTGATATTAGCATTGACCCAGAATTCAAATATTTATGCGTCCCTACTACTTTGTGTTGTTTTGGTTCAGTGTTGTTTGGGCCTTGTTACCATGGCTACCAAACAGCCAGCCAGCGTATATATGACACTCTGCAGAGCCATGTGATGCATAGTTGAGATTCTGAAGGCTGTGTGCAGCAGCAAGTCCCTGTGTGCCAAACTTATCTGTGATTGCCGTCTATCTAGTGTAATCCAGTCTTAACAAGACTTAAAGCGTGTTAATGTCTAGTTTTTAGACTGTGATTTCCCTCAAAGCCAGTTTGTGTTGAAGACATGATGCTGTCGTTATAGAGTACAGACTTCAGTTGGATGTTAACTACAGTTGCCTCACAGGTCCAGCACAAAAATAAAGAAACACATTTCAGAGGCTGCTTGTGCTGAGAAGGGCAAGGGCCTGGGGCCAAAGTGACTGTGATAGATGGGGCTAAGTCATGTGTGTGTGTGTGTATGTGTATAGTATACCAATATGGATGCGTCTACACATGCATGTAAACTACCCATCCGTTTCCATCTGAGAGATTACCGCTGAGCATGCTGCATGCTGATGGGCCGTCTCCACTCGGCTTTTTAATGGCTTTCGCAGCGCTGGAAGGCTCTCAGCTTGAAGCCCTACACAAGACGAGAGGAAGGCGAGATAGCAGGGAGGATGCTGTAAACATGTTATGTGTTGCACAAGTAAAGGTGGCCCGTGAGGTGGGACTCTATAGGGGTGCTTTTTTTTTTTTTTTTTTCCACCCACCCTACTGTGAAGTTTTCCCTATTTAATGATATACCTCGGATCGCCTAATTGAAAGAGAACAAATAGAGAGCTGCTTTGTATGCAGACGCTCGCATGCGACTCCAGAGAACCCCGCATCTAGGCCCATTTGCATAATGAAAGCGATTGTATGTGTCAGACGAAGAGGAGCCAGGCAGCTGGAAAGGTGGAGATTTGGAACTCACCTCGCCAAATTTATATTTCCTCTCCCAGAGACAGAAACACAAAGAGGGAACGAGTGGGGGAAAAGGTGGAAAGTGCCGTCCAGTGGGTCAGGGAGTATTCCATGTGTGATGGATGTGAGCAAGGCCGCTCTGTTGCTTGGGGAGACATTTTAGGGATGGTTAGTTAAGGCACGCTCGCAGGTGCTGAGCCAAATAATATAACTTTGTAACAGTGCCCTCAATCTAGATGTCAGTCTGTCATTGGGCATCTTTTTTTTGCGCTTACTTTTTATGGTATATGGGTTTCTTGATATGAGAGCTGATGCTAGTGTTTAAAACTCTGGAGTGATTCTTTTATTTCACTGTACATTTACAATATTGAAAAAAAATGTTATTACAGTTATAATACTCTCTCAGAAACCAAGTTATCAAACTGTCACTGGTACCTTTTTTGTCTGGCAATGTATATGGCCAACTGATGGCCGAAAGCCTGGGAAAGATTTGCTCACATTATATCATATTGTGAAGATTCTTGTTGCAT
>NW_027100926.1:0-7500 GCF_029633855.1 Hoplias malabaricus
ACACACTCTATCAGATTACAAATTAAGTCCATTTTCTGGATATTTTGGGATCTTTGGGCCATTTGTGCACAGATGTCCCACTGTACATTGAATGATTGCAGCCAAAAACAACACACCTTTTCGTCATTTTGCATTAAATTAAGTGCAGCTTCTAGAGTTGTTGTCCACCATCTACGTCACAGGCAAGATGCCTATTAGAGTTTCCCAACACCGTTGAGGGGGGGGGACCAACTGTCTTTTAAACCTTATTCCTTCAATTAGTAAGAAATAACATGTTTTCTGACGATCAATAAACACAAGTTAGCTTAGCCTTTAACGTATGTGGTCTCATCCTGGGGTAGAGATACTAGGAGAACCTCTTACTGACTGGTGAAATGCTGTTACTCCTCCAGCTAATACCTCTATATCTCACTATTTGTGCATAGTGTCTTTGTGTCTGAAATGTATTCATATGAAAGTGTGTCTGTCTGGTGTGTGTGTGTGTGTTGTGTCTTACCTGCCCGTAGCCTCATGGTAGGCGAGCTCTAACAGCTCAGCAGAGGTGTGCGTGGGGTCTCTCTGCTCACTGCCCTGCAGCTCTGCCATGTTCTGCCTTGTCTGGTGGTGGATCTGAATGGGCTCACCAGAGGGACCTGACACACACCACAAACACACAAAAACACACACACAGATAAACATGAAAAAACATAAAAACCAGCCAAACCACAGAATTAGATACAAATACACATGAAAAACACACATAAAAACAGACCTAAATACAATATAAAACACTACAACTCTCTAAAACAGACCAGAACACACCATGGGAATTTACATTAATTAATTAATGGGAACGTCTTCGATTGTGGGACACGCTGCTCTCTGATTGGTTAATGTTCATGACTCTTTTAAGGTGGAACAATATATTTGAGGGAAAATTAAAACAACTATGTGTGTGGCTGAGGTTTGAATGACCACAGAAACACACCACAGGGTTGTTTAGTTGATTAGCACTTTCAGTCTGTGTTTACTTTCATGCCTTTAGCTCTCTCCTGAATTTAGAGTCAGTTCCATTTACAGCTAAAATGAGGAAACATCACCTACCTATGGAGCAGGAATAGAGCAATACCTTTAATCTCGGTTCATACCTTAGTGTGTGTGTGTGTGTGTGTGTGCTCGTTCCACTCACCCACAGGGAAAGTGTGCATCCAGCGCCTGCGGTTGGAGGTGAGTTTCATGGGCATGCGCGAGGGGGCGAAGGGGTTGATGAGGGCTCTCTGAGGTGTGTATCCTCCAGGTCTGATGTGCAGAGTGGACTCAGCGCTGCCCACAGTGAAGCGTCCAGGAGCACTCGAGTCCCTCTGAGACTCCACCATCCTCTCCAACAACCCTAACACACACAGACACACACCGACACAAACCAGCTGATGTTATAAATATTCAGCGGTTATCGATGCGTCGTCAGTCTCTAGTCTACGCTGCGGATGTGGAGCGTACCTCTGGTGCAGCTGGTGTACCCCAGTGAGCTGCTGACCTCGTACTGGCCGTGTAACTGGCGGGGGATCAGCAGGATGTTGGAGATGTGTCCGAGACTGTCGTCGGACGCGAGACTTCGCTGCTCTTCAGGACCGGCCGCAGGACGCACAGGAGGGGAGCAGCCTCCCGCTCCACTGCTCAGCTCCGCCGGACCCCAGCTCTTCCTCCCAGCCTCTCGGTCGCGGACGGACCTGGACAGAGACGTGTTACCGTCGCCTTTAAACTGAATAGAAGTGAACTAAACTGAACTGATCAGATTTTCCATTTTGTTGTATGCCCCCTTTAAGGTTTGTATTCAACTCCATCAGTCTGTGATATTAGGTCAGTTTTTTTATCATTTCTCCTGTGCATTATGTTAAATTTCATTCATTCATTCCTTCATTTTCTGTAACTGATTCATTCTGGGGGCGGGCACACGGCGCAGCAGGTAGTGTCGCAGTCACACAGCTCCAGGACCTGGAGGTTGTAGGTTCGATTCACGCTCCGAGTGACTGTCTGTGAGGAGTGTGGTGTGGTTCTCTCTGTGTCTGCGTGGGTTTCCTCCGGGTGCTCAGGTTTCCTCCCACAGTCTAAAAACACACGTTGGTAGGTGGATTGGTGACTCAAATGTGTCCGTAGGTGTGAGTGTGTGAGTGAATGTTTGAGAGTGTGTGTTGCCCTGTGAAGGACTGGCGCCCCCTCCAGGGTGTATTCCCGCCTTGCGCCCAGTGATTCCAGGTAGGCTCTGGACACACCGTGACCCTGAACTGGATAAGGGTTACAGATAATGAACGAATGCATTATTCATTCTGATCAGGTTTGCGGTGCATCCAGAGCCTACTTGGGATCACTAGGTGAAAGACAGGAACACACACTGGACACAGAACACGACACACTCACCCAGTTACTCTCTCACACACACTGTGTGACCTGACTGAAGGTCTGTGTAACTCACACTAACCTGAAGTTGGTGCTCCTCTGGGCTCTGGCAGGTCCTGGAGTCTGAAGACCTGAGCATCATAGCATCATAGTCCACCTGAATCGGCAAAGTGTTCTCCGAGTCTTTAGGAGCCCCCAGAGCTGAAACCAATGAGTTAAAACTTAAACTCAACAAGATCACTTTAAAAAAAAATGAGAAAAGCAAAATAAAAATAATAAAACCTTACCATGGTCTTTGCTGGTCCTGAATTTCTCAGCATGGAGCTGGAGTTACATTACACCATGAGGAAAAGAGAAGGATGTTTACAAACAGGTAAAAGAAGAAGCAGAAGAATAAGAATAACAAAAACTAAATCTCCATTTAATACCTTTAACCTAATTCAACACAGAGTAGGGGGTGCTCTAACCTTGCGCCCGGCGAGTTTGATTCTGGGAGTGAAGCTGCTGCAGGAGCCCTGACTCTTTGACGTGTAGAAGCTAAAAAAATTAAAATATTTTACAGAAAAACACTAAAACACACAGAAAAACTGGTTTTTATGACGTTTACAGGGGCAGCTGCATCATAGAGAACTGGGCTCAGCACCAAAGGTGGCCACTTTAAGCCTGTGGACCTGCAGGAAAAATGGGCGTGGCTGGAGTGAATGTGCAGTGCTTTATCCTCCTTTAGCATCCACGGCTGATGTGTTCTTAAACAAGGCGCCTAACCCCCAGTTACTCCCTAGTTACTGTGGACTACTGCCTGCCACTCTGGGTGTGTGCCTCTAATGCACTAGTGTGTGTGTGTGTGTGTGTGTGTGTGTGTGTATGTGAAATATCAGGGCATACTTCCAGAAAACACACTCATTTCTCAGGACGATGTTCACGTTTGGTGACACAAAAGCATGTCCGAACTTTTCTAAGCGTTTTTACTTCAAATACGGTGTTTTTATTTAAAAATCTAAAAGCGCCGAGACGTTTCTTTTCGGTTCCTGGGTTAAGGTTAAGGTTAGGGTTAGGACAGGGGTATAGATGCTGTTAACTACTCATTCGTGTACGCACCATGGCTGCCCTGAGAATCCTGCGTCCGTTTGTTGCGTAGGATGTGTACGTCCTCAGAAAATAACCTTTATAAACTGTAGGGGGCAGTGCAGGCGATTATTACAGCATCACAAAGGAAGAAAGGCTTGAAGAAGGCTGTGTCAGAGCCACAGAGCCCTCTAGTGGAAGCCTCCTGTTACAAGCGTAGCACATAGGCTAAACAGCAAGTATAGCTCTACCCTTAGGTTAGGTGACGGTGTAGTGTTACTGTGTGTGTGTGTGTGTGTGTGTGTGTGTGTGTGTGTTCTGACCTGTGATTGATCCAGTGGGGCAGATTATAGTCGTCCAGTCTGGAGTCTCCCGGCACCGTTCTGTTGTGTAACTGAGGAGACGTGACGAGAAAATAAGGTCATTGATCTTTCTCAGAAAACTGTGCTCACTCAGCAACATCACTTTGGAGCATAGCTTCCACACAGTCATCAAAACATGAGGAAGAACCAGTCAACAGCAGACACTCACTGCTCAGAGCGATGAGCGCGCCTAGGGCTCCAGGGGCGTTTAAGAAAACATTGTGGATCTTTAAGTTTTCAAACTAAAACGTACAACTCTTAAAGGAACGGTGCGGCATAAATATCACGTACAACGTGGAGATGCACGACTCCATCAAGATCAGAGCAATCAGGTCTTCGCTTTAGTCAGCAGCCCGCTGATTTATGACTTGGGTAGTTGGGGTAACTACACTCTCACTGTAAACCCAAGCTTGTGTGTGTATTAAAGAGGGAATAATAATGTTATATTCTTATTTACAGTGAAGTAAATAGGTCCCTGATCAACTTTGCTATGAGGTGCCTCTCTAATGAAGAGTGTCTCTGTATTTCACACATTTTTATAAAGTACGGTGTATGGCTAAAATGGTAGGATCTTAAGGTTCGAGCAATGTCACATCATCTTAACAACTGGATACAGACCTTAAACAGTGGAACAGCATGGAGCGGCTGCTCTCCCATACACACCAGATCCACACCAATACCTGTCAATCAAAAACACACCCCTCAGACACACACAGAACATCACTCAGAGACACTTAAACATGTCTTTGTCTTTTTACCGCTCACACATTCCTGCTTATTAAAGCATTTCAAAAAAAAAAGGGGGGGGGTGATCCATCAACATTTGGGAAGATACAGATAACAGAACTGAGGATGTTCAGAAAACTAATGCGAACTCTACACTAGGGCTTCTAAAAGACTCAAGTCTGAACCCCTTATCACACCTAAAGACAACGAGTCCATAGTCACACACTGATGCAAAGACAGGGCTTTCGACAGAGTCTCTATCTAAATGAACCAACACTGAAAACTGATCACGTTAAACAGGGTTGATTTTATCTGAAATCCCCCTTGGAGAGTTGTTGCTGTCACACTCTGAGCGTATTCCCATGTCTAAATAACTTAATTAAAGCTGAAATGTGCTCTCATATAAAAGCGAGACCCGCGCAGTGATTGGAGAGACTCGGACAAGGGGGCGGGACAATTCTCTGGACTTGGGGTTTTCAGATATCCCATGTTTTCAGACTTGGGCGGCGGTTGGTCTGGTTTCACTGTGTGTGGGTTGGTGAGCTCCAGAAAAAAAACATTAATAATGAACAAGTGAGTTTATGTGTGCCCTTTACGTTTTCTGGTTAAACAGTGGAGTAACCGCCGGGGCTCTAAACTCACCGTTGTCGATCATGCGCTGTTTGGTGAGGATCATCAGGAGCCGGTCGACTTCAAACACTCCCACTCCCGGAGTGATGACCACAGACATCTGACCGGTGCGGTCAAAATTACGGTTGATGTAATGTTTATCAAAGACTGCAACACGAACAAGGACAAGACTATGAACAGCAGCACAGAACATCTATATTAGTGAATGTCTGTGAGGAGTGTGGTGTGTTCTCTCTGTGTCTGTGTGGGTTTCCTCCGGGTGACTGTCTGTGAGGAGTGTGGTGTGTTCTCTCTGTGTCTGTGTGGGTTTCCTCCGGGTGACTGTCTGTGAGGAGTGTGGTGTGTTCTCTCTGTGTCTGTGTGGGTTTCCTCAGGGTGACTGTCTGTGAGGAGTGTGGTGTGTTCTCTCTGTGTCTGTGTGGGTTTCCTCCGGGTGACTGTCTGTGAGGAGTGTGGTGTGTTCTCTCTGTGTCTGTGTGGGTTTCCTCTGGGTGACTGTCTGTGAGGAGTGTGGTGTGTTCTCTCTGTGTCCGCGTGGGTTTCCTCCAGGTGACTGTCTGTGAGGAGTGTGTGTGTTCTCCCTGTGTCTGTGTGGGTTTCCTCCGGGTGACTGTCTGTGAGGAATGTGGTGTGTTTTCCCTGTGTCTGTGTGGGTTTCCTCCGGGTGACTGTCTGTGAGGAGTGTGGTGTGTTCTCTCTGTGTCTGTGTGGGTTTCCTCAGGGTGACTGTCTGTGAGGAGTGTGGTGTGTTCTCCCTGTGTCTGTGTGGGTTTCCTCCGGGTGACTGTCTGTGAGGAGTGTGGTGTGTTCTCCCTGTGTCCGCGTGGGTTTCCTCCGGGTGACTGTCTATGAGGAGTGTGGTGTGTTCTCTCTGTGTCTGCGTGGGTTTCCTCCAGGTGACTGTCTGTGAGGAGTGTGGTGTGTTCTCTCTGTGTCTGCGTGGGTTTCCTCCGGGTGACTGTCTGTGAGGAGTGTGGTGTGTTCTCCCTGTGTCTGCGTGGGTTTCCTCCGGGTGACTGTCTGTGAGGAGTGTGGTGTGTTCTCTCTGTGTCTGCGTGGGTTTCCTCCGGGTGACTGTCTGTGAGGAGTGTGGTGTGTTCTCTCTGTGTCTGCGTGGGTTTCCTCTGGGTGACTGTCTGTGAGGAGTGTGGTGTGTTCATTCTGTGTCTGCGTGGGTTTCCTCCGGGTGACTGTCTGTGAGGAGTGTGGTGTGTTCTCCCTGTGTCTGCGTGGGTTTCCTCTGGGTGACTGTCTGTGAGGAGTGTGGTGTGTTCTCCCTGTGTCTGTGTGGGTTTCCTCCGGGTGACTGTCTGTGAGGAGTGTGGTGTGTTCTCCCTGTGTCTGCGTTGGTTTCTGTTTTGCTTTATATCTGATCCATAAAGTTTTCACACGATCTGGAGCTTATGGTGTGAGTTGAAGGTGTAAAATGAATATGTTAATGAAAGTTGTTGAGGGTTTCTAGCCTCCACACACCGTTAAATGACAGGTTTATGGCTTCGAGATAATTCCCCTGAACAGCTGTAGAGTTCTGACCACAGGGGAAGCCGTCTGAGAAACAAAAGAAAGAAAAGGCAGATATCAGCAGGAATTCAAAAATCAATGGCTGGTCAAATATTAACAGTGAAGCTAAACATTTACATTTAAACGTACATAGCCTATGTTTTGTTTCTAATGTTTAAATTGAAAATACACATTACAAAAGGACCAGAATAGGTGTGTGAGTGTGTGTCTACACTTAAACATCACCTGGGCAGCTGTGTAAATCAAAACTAGCTCCTAAACATGACCTCTGCATATGTGTGTGTGTGTGTGTGAGAGAGAGAGAGAGAGAGAGAGAGAGAGAGAGAGAGAGAGAGAGAGAGAGAGAGAGAGAGAGAGAGAGAGAGAGAGAGAGAGAGAGAGAGAGAGAGAGAGAGAGAGAGAGAGAGAGAGAATACCTGCTCCTTTAAGGCGCACTAGCACAGGGTACTGAATGAATAGCTTTTTAATGGTGATCAGCAGAGACGTCCACTCGTCCCTCCTTTCATTCTGGGCCACCACTCTTCAACACAGCACAGAGCAAAAATACAACACAAGAAGCGCAACACAATGTAGCTCAGGAAAGGACAATAAAAAGGGAAATCAGGAGAGGGGGAATCGGGAAAGGGGGAATCAAGAGAGGGGGGAATCAAGAGAGAGGGGAAATCAGGAGAGGGGGGAATCAGGAGAGGGGGGAATCAGGAGAGAGGGGAATCAGGAGAGAGGGGAATCAGGAGAGAGGGGAATCAGGAGAGAGGGGAATCAGGAGAGAGGGGAATCAGGAGAGGGGGATCAGGAGAGGGGGGGATCAGGAGAGGGGGGAATC